>NC_081180.1:157609637-157842704 GCF_029867415.1 Vicia villosa
GTTGGGTTATTTTAAGGAACCGTCAAAGGTATCGACTTAAATTCGAAGCATATTGTTTAGGCACCGTCAAAGGTATCGACTCAGATATGCAGATAGATTGTATAAGGAACCGTCAAAGGTGTCGACTTATATCTGAAGTGTGTCGTTAAGGAACCGTCAAAGGTGTCGACTTAACTCTTGATGTGGGTTGTTAAGGCACCGTCAAAGGTGTCGACTTAACTTTGCAGCATATCATTGAGGCACCGTCAAAGGTATCGACTCAGATATGTAGGTAGATTGTATAAGGAACCGTCAAAGGTGTCGACTTATATCTAAAGTGTGTTGTTAAGGAACCGTCAAAGGTATCGACTTAACTCTTGATGTATTAAGGAACCGTCAAAGGTATCGACTTAACTCTTGATGTATTAAGGAACCGTCAAATTAAGGTGTCGACTTAATACTTGAGAATAGATTGTTAAGGAACCGTCAAAGGTGTCGACTTAACTCTTGATGTATTAAGGAACCGTCAAAGGTGTCGACTTAATACTTGAGAATAGATTGTTAAGGAACCGTCAAAGGTGTCGACTTAACTCTTGCAGATAGAGATAGTAATATCCTGAAAAATAGAGGTTAGTTTTCTTATGTCATGATGCATGCGTTTATGTAATGAGTATCTCAAAATAAATGAGAAACTTCGTATGTTATGGATTTGTTATATAGTGATGCATGCGATGTATGAATATGTTTATGTCATATGGTATGCAAATATGATTTATGTTGTCTTAGTCGAGAGAATAAATCTTCAGGTCTCTGTGATTTTGATGTTTGATTTCGTCTTGAAGATGCTCAGCTGGGGATTTATAATTTCTGTTTGGGGATGATCAATAACTTGATGTACCCCGATTGGGGATTTGGAGAAGAGAAAAGTTGGAGAACCGATAGTGTTGAAGATGTAGACTTTGTTGGGGAGCCATGTCTTTGTCGGGAGCATTTGAAGGTATCTTCTTAGTGATTACTCTGTGGGGATATGATCTTGCGAAATCAGCTTTGTGGGAAGACGTGGATGTCTTGAATGTTGCCCCCAGTATTATAGTACCTACCATTCCTGGATTTTAATTAAGACATGCCAGTGATGCCACTGAATGTTGATCAAGATGTCAAACTGGACTTGCATAGATTTGCCCCAGTTAGTAGGGACTTTGGAGAGATTCGCCTCGCGAGGACTTTATGAGATGTGCACTACGGGCGACCTGCCCCTAGTAATCATAGGCCAAAGACATTATCCCATGTTGGTTGGGAAGTAGTTTTAGATCTATTTGGATGCATGGCCCTGGTTGCTTTTGGCATCCTTGAAAGATTCTCGGAATCTTGACTTGATTGCCCCAGATTGATCGGGAAATATTTGAAACCCATTTGAGATGTAGGCCTCTGACTGTTTGGCATTTGAGAGATTCTTTGAATCTTGACTGGATTGCCCCAGATTGATTGGGCAAAACATGTCATGCCCCTTGTATACGCAGGAGACATTGCTTCTAGAGTGATCTTGTCTGTCGGGATAACTGTTAGTCATTAGTTATAACCTGTGCAAGTTCTTTCTGATGCTAACATTTGAAATTATGTAGCAGAATATGTTTAATAATGAATTCATGAGATGCAGTGCATATGTCTGTCTTGAGTTTTTTGAAAAACATTACACAGGAGGTGTAAAAGTGCGATATTTGTAAAAACATGATATTTGTAACAGCGTGACGTTTGTAGAAAATGAAATATCCACTCAGCATTTTTGGTAAACCTTAAGGAGTCAGGATACCTTTTTGGTGGCAGTATGCTTTCGAACTAACCATGCTTCAGTTAGGACTTTCGAGGGTTGTAACGTGGCTTGGTTCACGGTTTAAGAAACAAAGGATAAAGGCTCAAAAATTTATTTATACCCATCCCCTTCTTCGTGATGATCTTCGATCCTAAGCTCAGTTAATTCAACTTATGCATTCAGTTTCCAGAAGACTTTTGAATTTGCACCTTTGATAATGATGATGGTTCACAAGCAGAGAGGTCAGTCATTTCTTCCTTTTGGTAGTCACAACGCTGTGTTGTTCAGGAATTTATTGACTTCTTTTTTTCATCTTTTATATCCCTAACTTTTGCCTGAACTGTTTATTTCTGAGATTACAGTCAGCGGGATGCCTTGATTTTTGCCTAAGTCGTCTATTGATTTTTGACTTAGCAGGCTTTTCTTTGTATATATGATTTTTCATTTTTTCGTTTTTTCTTTTTGAAAGATAATGACTGCCTTGTTTGATGATTGATGAACCATCATTGGCTTTTGATTGATATCTCCGACACTTCTTTGATGTGTGCGGATGAACGCTTGTGATTGAAACCTTTGTTGAAAGGTGTAATGAATGATTCTTTAAAACAGAATGCGCAGCCAAATTAACTGAGAACCACCCTGCCCCAGGTTATGATCAAGGGTTTTTAATTAGTACAAGAAAGAAACTTCTACTTCTTAGGCTCGAAAGGGGTTGACGAGGGATTATCATCCTTATATCTCCACTGTTTAGGAATTGAAACAATGCCTGTACATCGTCAACATAGTCTGTTCAAAAGCATACTGTATGAGGTTGCGGTATCGTTTTCTTCATCCTCCCTCAAAAGGTGTACAACTTTAGCAGGAGTCGAGTATCATAGAACACATGCAAAGAAAAGATGCAATTTAGATGAGTGATAGCGAAATAATTTGTTCAAGACAAACATATGCAATGCACTGATGATGATTATTAAAACAAATAATGTCTATCATGAGTCAAATGTTTAAACAAACAGAAGAGAAACTTGCAAATGAAAGTAGATCTAATGATCCAGAAGTTTGTCCGTCTAGACGTTAGTCAGTCTTGTCATGACTAGGCATAGGAGAAGTGATCGCCACCGGAGTTTCAGGAGGATTGAATTTGACCTCCCCATCATTGATCAGATCTTGAATCTTATTCCTCAATGTCCAGCAATTGTTTTTGTGATGTCCAGGAATATTGGAACGGTACGCGCACCTCGCATTGAGTTTATAGCCATAGGTGTTAGAATTCTTAGGAGCATCCCTCCGAGTAATTAATCTGATCTTCAACAGATGTCGTAATGTTTGAGCGGAAGGCTCTGGATTTTGGTGAATTGACACTTAGGTGCATCTGGCTTGCGTCGTTGTTGTAGGACTTGGTGTAGAGATTCAGAGTATCCGGGGTTCGAGCTTCCGGAATGTGTATCTAATTGAGAAGACCAGAACGGGTCATGCTTTAGACCATATGTTAGACCATATCTGTTGGAATGTCAGAACGAGTCATACATTGGACTATATCTGTTGAAGGATATCAGAACGAGTTATTCATTAAACCATATCTGAAGGGGAATGTCAGAACGAGTCATACATTAGACCATATCTGATGAATAATGCCAGAACGAGTCATACATTAGACCATATCTGACTGAAGATACCGGAACGGGTCATACATTGGACCATATCTGATAGGGAATACCGGAACGGGTCGTACATTAGACCATATCTGATAGAGAATGCTTGCTTGTTAGAGTCGATGAGTTATTTGACGAAGATTTGGAATGTAAAAGGGCTTGTCAGAATGAATCTCCAGCTCGATTATATCTGAGAGGAATGATTGTCGAGGCGGAACCTGAAAACAAAGTTAGAAATATGCGATGTCATGAATGAAAATGCAATGTTTTCAAGGATCTTTAGAAGTTAAGTTAGCAACATTGGAAAGTGATTTGGTCGCATATTTGTTTGAAGAATTCTGACTCTTGTCTTTGAACATCCTTCTTTGAGAATCAAGCTCACCATATCGAGTGGGTCATCGCCTCTGATTCGGGATACTTCTGAATTTTGAGGTACATGGCCAGAGGAAAGTAAATCCTCTTGCCCCTTGTTAGGTGCTAAACCTTTGAATCGGCAGGTATGTGGCTAGAGGAAAATAAATCCTCTTGCCCCTTGATAGGATTTTAGTCCTTGATAAGAGTACCTGAAATTGTGCGCCCTAAATCCCTAAGATCCTTGAAAGGGTTAGTTAACATGCTATGTTATGATGTCATGATGTAATGCGAGTGCGATGCAATGCATTAAGTAAAGCATAAGGTCATAAGGACGAGATGTCCTACAGGCAAATCCTGCAAGGAAATAAAAGGTTAAAGCATAAGGTAATGAGGACGAAATGTCCTACCAGCAAATCCTGCAAGGAAATGGAAAGATTAGATAACAAACAAGTCACACAAGAGTCCTTAAGTTTAAAGGCTTGCATGGAGTATGACCGGGTAACTACCCTTCCCCAAAGGTACTTCTAAGGATAAGGATGATATCAGCAACGGGTTCTACCAAGTTACTCAGAATTGTCAGCCCCTCCAAAGCACCCTCGAACATGGTACATGCATACCACGCAATGATACTTTGAGAGAGAACCTATCTGAATTGTAGTATCGGGTAGCGACTATGCCCTTAACATGCATCAAGAGTAGTCCCCCCACCACGTTCCTAAAGGCCAAGATGGGTTAAAGGTGACTAAAGGTCCTTGAGCTCCGACGCACCCAAAGATACATGCGTAAACCTCTCTCATGCAAAAGAGGTACACAATAACCAGTGGAGGCCTAACTCAAGCGCGAACTTCATTTTGACCAATCCCAAGCATGCACAAGGGAGGTCTCCATGACTATGCCGCTCCTATCTTAAGGTGCACTCGAATCCGGGTGTAGGATTCATCTTCCATTCAAATGCCCAAACAACCTTGAAAGGTAAAGCAATCAAAACAAACAATTTATTAAAGTGAACTAAACTCTAAGGTAACCCCTCTTTTAATCGAAAGCATCCCCAGCAGAGTCGCCAGTTCTGTAATACGGTGAACTGACTTTTTAATAATGAAAATGTTGCGGTAAGCAAGAGTCGCCACCGACTTTTATTTTATCCAAATTAATTAGAAAGGCTAAAAGAACAGGAAAAGACCTTTTAAAAAGATTTTGAGTTCGGGGGGTAAGTTATACAAAGGGAAGGTGTAAGGCACCCTTTGCATCCATGGTTATCCATGGGCTCTTAATTGCTTAGCTCACTTTGTTTGTTTGATTTGTTTGAAAAGAGCAGTGTGTAAAAAGTAAAAACTTTGTCCAAGGACTTTAGCTTGTAAATAAGCGTAGCCTTGTTTTGAAAGTATTTGAAATTGAGTTGGAAAAGTATTTTTAATTTGAATTTGAAAAGAGCGAGCAATTAGTAGCAACTACCCTAAGTTTGAAAATTCGTTCTTTTAGCTTTTCGAGGCGAAAGGTTCTATCCATACCATGAAGGGTAGGAAGTCTTTCAATTGGATGTTAAGGGTCATCGAGGATCGTTCGCCATAAGACTGTCCCATGCCATAAAGAGGGCAGGTAGTCTAAGGGAAGGATATAATAGTCATTAATCTTTTTAGGCATCATGCGAGGATACCTTAGCAATTGGGACAATCATCATGTTTTTACCGAGGCAGCTTCGAGGGGCAGAATTGATGATAATGAACTTAGGGCAACATTTTGTTTTGCTTTAGGTATCCTCGGAATCGAGGGACTTTGACTATTTTGTACACTTAAAGGCAACAAGGCAACAGGCAACAAAGGCAACCAAAGGGATTACCCTAAAGGTGTGTGGGTGCAACAATCACGTGGTTATGTTCAGATAATATTTATCTTGTAGTTATGTGATCTAGGTTCAATTCATGGTTTGCACTCCCTAAATTACTAACCACGCAGTAAAAAATAATATCACAATTTAAGTGCCTTCAAGGCCAATCAATACAACCAGTAAACAGTTATATAATAATAGGGGAAGGGGACAATGAAACCAGCGGATCCCTTAAAAGGGGTTTGACATAAGTAATAATGAACAAAGAAGGTTTAGGGTTTAGGGTTACCAAACTCGTAGCTTTAGCGACTTGACAAACCTTTAGCTTCGATTGATGAAGGTTGATGGGCAGAGGTTTTTGACGATAACCCTGAAAAGTTGGACATAAAGAAAAAGGATGTGGTGAGTGTATGGCTAATTCAAGGCAAACCTTATTTCGGGCGGAAGGCAAAAAATAAAAGTTAAATCATTTTTAAAGAAAAAAGGAAATAGGAACTTAGCTTTTGATTTGGCGGGGCGCGTGGCCGGAGATCTTTGATTAACCCTGAAAATTAGGCATGCAGAAGAAAAATGTTAGTGCATTTAAGATTCAATCAGGGTACAAACCCTATTTTATCCAACAGGCAAATTAAATGGGATTGAACAAACCCTAAAAAAACTAATGAAATTGGCAAAATAAAAATTAATAATTATAGGGTTACGCCCAATATTTTAATTAATTAAGCGTATAAATAAAAATTAAAATCAAAGAATTATAAAGAAAAACGAATTTTCGATAAAAAATAAATAATTACAATTTATTAAAAAAACTAATTTTAACATGAATAATAATATAATTAATAATAATTATTATATAAAAGAAAGTAGAAAAGAAGAGAAAAAAAATAGAATAGAACATTCATATAATTAAAAAGAAAATAAAATAAAAATAATAAAAACTTAGCTCTGATCCAGTGTGGAGCATTCTTGCTGGTTCATGGTGGAGCATCACTTTCTTGTGCGTTGGATCTGGAATGACAAGGATCCTGTGGTGCTGACATGAGGGTGCGTCGTAGACGCGCACCGCCCTGGACACACTGGATTAGTGGGTTTTTAATTGAGAAAAAAAACGTGTCTTCTACCTGGATCGAACTGGGGTCTTAATGCTTCACACATGCTACGCCTGGCCAATGATTCTATATGTCTTTGCTGTTATAGAAATCATGCAAAAAGTAGATAAACATAATTTAAATGTTTTCAAAATTAAAAAAAAATAGAGGAACGCGCCTTTACTGTTCATCTTCCCCAAGAGGTTTTTTGAAGAACACCAACACTTTTACCCACGGTTCCAGTGCGTTGCCATACATCCTGCAAAATTCAAAAATTAATTATAGCATGAATAAATCCAATCCAAAGCCATAAATCGACTACAAATTGTCCTCTGAGTTCATCGGTGCCTTTGGATGGGTCCGATTTTGGCTATTCCATGATGCCCCAATTCGAAACATGAAACCCTATCAATGGTGGAAGCTCGTACCTAGACTCGAACTACAATCAAAACATATAGGAAGCACCGAAATCATGTTAGGAATATAAATATGTGACCAATTTATGTCAAAAACTCATGAAACTATGAAATCGAAAATAAAAATATGAAGGTAGGTGAGACTGCGATTTCACGTTCCCAGATGTTCTGTTTGTTTGCAAGAGTATGGGACGATTCAGAGCATCATCAGGAAGCTATTGGACGCCTTTGTATAAGCAGAACCATGCTGGAACTTTGTGTTTTTGCTCCCTGAATTTCACGTTTTTTTGGCTTCCGAGTAGGATTCTTGCGGCCAAATAATTCTCTCCCCCTTCTGATTAGGATTAAGTATATATATAGAGATGGATTTAGGTTACTAAAGATGAAACAAATCTAATGGAATTTTTGTGATTGAAATTACTCAGAGATTTGATTTGGGAAGAGATTTGAAACTTGCTGTTTTGACCTTAATCCAACTTTAATTTCGATTTTGATTGATTACTGAGGAGAAGAAAAAGATTTTTGTGCAATTGATTGGAATTAATTGAAATCACATATATGATTTATTTGATTTAACTTGATATTTAAATAAATAAATACAAAATTAAAATAAATAAATCACAAAATAGGCAATGATGGGTTTATGGGCTTCCCATAGACATATTTAAAATTCACAAGATAGGCCCATTAGTCCCAATCTCTAAGTTCTTTGAATTGGCACTTATGTATTTTTTTCCTTTCAAAATTTAGCCCACTTGTATCATCCTTAACTTCCTCCATTTTAACTCAATAAATGTGTTCTTGGAGATTTATGTATTTATTTGATTTTGTGTATGGAAAATAGCATGGGCAAATTTTGGGGTATGACATATGTGTTGCCTCTTGTAAATATTCTGATGCATGACATCATATTTCTTTTCTTAAACTTTCATGCTCAGTTTCTCACCACAGATTTTATCCTAAGATATTTCTTGTTCTTCACACTGTAGATGTATCCTGGATACATACTCTGATGCTCATTCTAGATGCATACTTAGATACATACATGAACGCATACCTTCACGTTTTGAAGCTTGGTTTATTTATAGAGCTTGGTATGTTACCGTTGGAGTTTTAGCCGTTGAGATTTGTTTGAATATTTCTTTGAAAGCCTTCGTCTCGATTAGCTCATGAATGACAAGTGTTGCTCTTGGCAGAACCTTATCTTCAACATGATGATTATAGTGGATGGCGTGTTTCTTTGTTTAAGCTTTGTCTTTCCAACATGCCGCATGTAACACCCTTCTAATACCCCACGTAATTATTAAACGATAATCAGAGTAAAACATGAAAAGGGAATTACAACTTCCATATAATTAAAACAATACTCATCTCATGCCATAAAAGAGAACGTCAAACCAAAATTATTTAGATCATCATGTTAACACAACGGAATTATTTTTAACATCCGAATAATAAAACAACCAAGTCAAGGACTTAAAACACCAACATAATAAATCCACCCAAATAAAAAGAGTTTAAAAAGTAACTCTAAACAACGTCCCGAGTGTTACACGACCAGAGCATGACATGGACCCAACTGACTCTAACGAAAAACTTGACGAACTAATCCTCACCAAGTACAAGAGCTACTCCTCAATCTGAAAAATGACAACAGTAAGGGTGAGTCTCATTCACATTTAACCAATGTTATAGGATATAGATAGTAAAATATCAATCGCACATTTTTCACCCAATTACAGTTACGATCAGATTCACAACCACACAATTAGCCACAACCAATACACAATCACACGTATTATAACATTGGACAATCTTCCATTCATGTTATAATAACACAAGTAGCCTAATGCAATGCAACTATATGCATGTGGTACCAAAATCTGGGATAACCCATCTCACCGATCCACCATCGTCAAGGATACGGCAACACCCACTCACTAATTCCACACAATGGGAATTAGCTACCACTGATCCACCATCGTCAAGGATCAGCCACATAATGATTATGAAATGCATGTATCAACCATAACATGCTCATCACCCACATAAACCAACCAAATGTCATAATCATCAACCAACAATAATCAATAGCCACAAAAAATCATGCTATCTCTCAACCATAATAAAAGACATATTTTATACCAACAATATATGTATAACAAACACCAATTACAACCACAACATCATAACAGGTAAAATATTCATTAATATACCTGTACGCGTAAACCACCACAACCAAACAAATCGATTGTTTCAAAATAATTTCGAGTCACGACCCAAAACACTATTTTATTATGTAAATTATTTGATTAGCTTTACTATGCTCAAAACGGTACCAAATTCTGATTTACGGTTTAAAAGTTAGGAGTTTTCAAAGTTAAGAAAATTTTAGAAAAAGTCACGCAGAACCCGGTTCCTCCCTACATGGGAACCGGTTCCTGAAATCCTTCAGAAACTCCTCTCTGAATTTTACTACTAGGAACCGGGTTGTACCTACATGGGAACCGATTCCTGCTGTACAGAATTCATTCGCTTCTGGTTTCTACTATCGGAACTCGGTTCCTCCCACCTGGGAACCGGTTCCTACGCTGCTGTAGCAGAAAAACACCATTTTTCCGACATCGTATCGAATTGAATCCATACCAATTCACACCCAAATGCATTATAACACCAAAACAGCAACCACAAACACAATTAACACATTTATAACACATTTCAATCATCCAATTCACACCATACATGGTCAATACAACATTATTAATCAATTCTCCTAAAACCTAACATTTCTACAACCTAAGCATAACTCAATTGACATGAACAACATGCTC
The DNA here is from genome assembly GCF_029867415.1 of Vicia villosa. Lineage (NCBI taxonomy): Eukaryota > Viridiplantae > Streptophyta > Magnoliopsida > Fabales > Fabaceae > Vicia > Vicia villosa. The sequence goes on from NC_081180.1 coordinate 157,619,590, forward strand.
AAATCCATTCTACTACCTATAACCCCATAATAGAAGATAAATGGAAGAGTCCCCCCTTACCTGAAGGTTGATTCTTCGCTCTTCCTCTGTCGCACTTCTCTGTTCCTCTTCTCTTTTCACATTCAAGCTTTTCTCTTCTCCTTAGTTCTATTCTTCTTTTCTCACAATCCCTCTATTTTGTGGAAAATAAAATAAAAATATTTTAATTAGTAATAGGGCCTACCAATGCACCCCTCTTTACTAATCACAACTCAAGCCTAATTGCTTAATTCCTCAATAATTCTCAATAATTCCAATTAATTCCCCATAATTCAATTAAATTAATTTTAAATCAAATTATGAAAATATGGAGTGTTACAACTCTCCCCCACTAAAAGAGTTTTCGTCCTCGAAAACATACCTTAGGCAAATAACTCTGGATAGGAATCCTTCATCTGGCTTTCCAGCTCCCATGTCACATTCCCACCTGCTAGTCCTCCCCAAGCTACTCTGACCAGTGCTATCTCTTTGCCACCCAATTGTTTCAGCTTCCGATCTTCAATTCTCATAGGCAAAGCCTCAACTGTCATGTTATCCATTACCTGTACATCATCTACTTGGATCACATGAGATGGATCTGCAATGTATTTCCTCAACTGTGATACGTGGAATACATCGTGCAAATTTGCAAGCATTGGTGGCAACGCAATACGGTAAGCCACCTCTCCAATCCTCTTTGTAATCTGATACGGACCAATGAAACGTGGAGTCAACTTCCTTGATTTCAGTGCTCTACCAACACCAGTCGTAGGAGTCACCCTCAAGAACACATGATCTCCTTCTTGTAATTCAAGTGTCCTTCGTCTTTTATCATGGTAACTTTTCTGGAAACTTTGAGAAGCCTTCATCTTCTCTTGAATCAATTTAATCTTCTCTGTGGTCTCTTGTACAATTTCTGGTCCAATCACCGTACTCTCACCAGATTCATACCAACACAAAGGTGTTCTACATCTCCTACCATACAAAGCTTCAAATGGAGCCATACCAATGCTCGAATGAAAAATATTGTTGTAGGTAAATTTGATAAACGACAAATAGCTATCTCATGCACCACCCTTTTCCAATACACAGGCACGTAACAAGTCTTCCAATGACTGAATTGTCCTCTCAGTCTGTGGATGATAAGCAGAACTCAACCGCAATTTAGTACCCAAAGCCTTCTGCAAACCTTCCCAGAATCGAGATGTAAACCTTGGATCTCTATCTGACACGATACTCGAAGGAATACCATGCAGACTTACTATCTTCTCAATATACAATTGAGCTAACCTCTCCATCGGATAATCCATTCTCATCGGTATGAAGTGAGCAGACTTCGTCAATCTGTCCATAATAACCCAAATAGCTTCACAATTCTTCACCGTCCTCAGCAAACCAGAAACAAAATCCATAGATATACTATCCCACTTCCATTCAGGAATAAATAACGGTTGCATAGCTCCATACGGCTTCTGATGCTCAATCTTCGACTTCTGGCAAGTCAAACAAGCATAAACAAATTCAGCTATTTCCTTTTTCATTCCAGGCCACCAAAACAGCTTCTTTAAGTCATGATACATCTTGGTAGCACCAAGATGAATACTCAACCCTCTACGATGTCCTTCCTCGAGAATACTTCTTCTTAATTCAGCAACATCAGGAACACAAACACGATTGCCAAATCTCATTATACCATTCTCGTCGATTCTGAATTCACCTCCCTTACCTTGGTTAATCAGAGTCAACTTATCAACCAACTCTACATCAGTCTTCTGACCCTCTCGAATTTCCTCAAGAATACCACTAGTCAGCTTCAGCATACCCAATTTAACACTGTTAGGAGTGTCTTCACATACTAAACTCAAATCTCTGAATTGTTCGATTAAGTCCAATTCCTTCACCATCAACATAGACATATGCAAAGACTTCGGCAACAACATTTATTTTACCCGGATGGTAATTCAGCCCAAAATCATAATCTTTGAGAAATTCTAACTATCTTCTTTGTCTCATATTTAACTCTTTTTGATCAAAGAGATACTTCAGACTCTTGTGATCACTAAACACTTCAAACCTTGAACCATACAGATAATGCCTCCACAGTTTCAACACAAATACAACTGCTTCCAACTCTAAGTCGTGAGTCGGATAATTCTTCTCATGCACTTTGAGTTGTCTTGACACATAAACGACTAGCTGTTGATTCTGCATTAGCACACCTCCTAAGCCCATCAATGAAGCATCACAATACACAACAAAATATTCTGCCGGATTCGGCAAAATCAAGATCGGCGCACTAGTCAACCTCCTTTTTAATTCTTGGAATCCTTCTTCACACTTTGAATCACAGATGAACGCTTGACCCTTCCTAGTCAACTTAGTTAATGGCAACGCCAACTTTGAAAAGCCTTCAATGAACTTTCTATAATAACCCGCAAGACCAAGAAAACTACGGATTTCGGAAACTGACTTCGGAGCTTCCCACTGAGACACAACTTCTACCTTTGTTGGATCTACGGTTATACCATTCTTGGAAATCACATGTCCAAGGAAACTTACTTCGCTTAACCAGAAATCACACTTCGACAGCTTAGCATACATCTTCTTCTCTTTCAGAAATTCCAATACCACTCTAAGATGATTTGCATGCTCTTCTTCATTCTTAGAATATATCAAAATTTCATCTATAAACACCACCACGAACTGGTCGAGAAAGGGATGAAAGATCCTATTCATATATTCCATAAAAACACCAGGTGCATTAGTAACTCCAAATGGCATCACAGTATATTCGTAATGACCATACCTCGTTCTAAATGCAGTCTTCTGAATATCGTATGTCTTCACTCGAATCTGATGATACCCTGACCTCAAGTTAATCTTACTGAACACACACGCCCCAACTAATTGATCCATTAGATCATCAATCCTCGGCAACGAATACCAATTCTTGATAGTAACTTTATTCAGCTGTCTATAATCTACACACAGCCTCATCGAGCCTTCTTTCTTCTTCACTAGTAATACCGGTGCACCCCACGGTGAAACACTAGGATGAATAAATTCCTTCTCAAGTAACTCTTCCAATTGACTCTTCAATTCCGTCAATTCCGATGCCAACATGCGATAAGGTGCCATCGACACAGGACTAGTTCCCGGAATTAACTCAATAGCAAATTCCACTTCTCTCTCAGGTGGCAACTCTCTAACGTCTTCTGGAAAGACTTCGGGAAAGTCGCATACTACCGGTAATTCACCGCTCACCACTTTCTCCTTTACTGCCAAAGATGCAATTAACATAAACACGGCAGCCCCGTCCTTAACTTCTTCATCTATTTGCCTAGCAGTCATCGCCAAACCTTCCACACCCACATCTTCAGGAAAAATAACCGTCTTCGAGAAACAATTGATATGAACCCGATTGAATTGCAACCAGTTCATTCCCAGAATAACATCAAGTTGTTCCAACGGAAGGCACACTAAATCCATTCCGAACTCTCTACCAAAAATACCAATTGGACAGTTCAAACAAGCAAACGAAGTAATCACTGAACCCGACGCAGGAGTGTCAATAACCATACTTCCATTTATATCAGATATTTCTAAATTCAACCTTTTAGCACAATCCATAGAAATAAAAGAGTGTGTCGCGCCAGTGTCTATAATCGCAATTAAAGGAGTGTCATGGATAAAACACGTACCTTTAATCAACCGATCCTCTGGAGTAGTCTCTGAACCAGATAAGGCGAACACCTTACCACCAGCTTGATTCTTCCTCGGCTTAGGACACTTAGGACTAATATGGCCGTCTTCTCCGCAGTTGAAACAAGTTACAGTGTTCCCTTTGCACTCAATAGCAATGTGGCCTGCCTTTCCACACTTATAGCACTTCTTTTCTTCACTTTTGCACTCGTGAATGCGATGTCCAGGTTCTCCACACTTAAAGCACTTAATAGGGGCACTAGAGTCTCCCCCACTAGGCTTCTTCCAACCTCCATATTTCTGGTTACCTTTACCATATGGCTTACCACGATCCATATGCTTCTTCCCCTTCTGTCATCATACCCCAATTTTTGACCCGCATTCTATGTATCCATTTGCATTTCATTTGAAAATCATAAAAAAATATATATGCATGTTTGCTTTCATTTATGCATCTTGTGCGATTTTATGTTCATTTTTTACTAACCATCTTTGATTTTTAATTTTAATGGAGATTCAATTTGGTTTAAGATTGATTTTCTTATTAAAATTATAATCAAGTATTTTCTATTATTGTTTGTTTTATGTTTTAATAGGTGGTGCAAATAAAGGGGAGGCCCATTGATCTTTATTGGTAGAGCCCATGATTGTTTGGTCCAAATTATTAGCCTTTAAGCCAAAAGAGAGGAAGTATTGTATTCTTCATGACTTCACGTTTTTCACCATCATCTCAGAAAACTTGCAGAAGAATACAAGTACAAAGTCATTTGCAAATACATGTACAAATACACGTCATCCATTCTAGAAGCTCACTAAAGACAAAATTACAACAAACTTTGTTTTCCATTTCTCCCTCAGCTCACGCGTTCGCCATGAAATCCTCACGATATTTTTCCTCTCACGAATTTTCTCCTCTGAATTCCCTCTTATGCCCTCATCCAAATTTTCCTATAAATACACACACTTTGATCACAGAATGGGGGGGGGGAAGAAAATTGTATCGTTACTCTGCCAAATTGGTTTGAAACTTCCTCCAAATATCAAATCACACAAAATTTAACCAGCACTGTGTAAATCACCATCACCACAAACCGAACTCAGCCACCACATCTCACCTTCAAAGCCGTTATCGTTCACAACAACCTGCAAAACGCAACTCCATCATCATCACCGAAACCGTAAACATCATCGTTCATCATCACATACCTTCAAAAACTGAACCGCATTCACCTTCAAATTCACACTCCAAAACACAGCTACATAGCAACCTTCTCCAAACTTCATCGAACCACATCACTTCCGTTCAGAACCGAGCAATTCATCGTCAACAACATCGCTTCAGCAACTCCAAATCGCACCTTCAGTTCAACATCGCCACCATCGCAAACATCAACAACAACATCAGCACCGCTCCATCAAAAATCGCACATCGCATCTGCAAATTAGAACCATCGCAAACACCGACGCGATTTTGAAATTGCAACACGATGCACACATCTCTTTTTCTCTTATGTCATTTGCTTGTGTATCTTTGAATTGTTGATGAGAGTTTATTATTATATGTTTTTGGTGTAGATGTTGTGTTGTTTGTGCAGGAAGAAGGATAACAGAGAAAGCAAATCGTGAAAAAGAGAGAGAGTGTTGAGGGAGTAAGGTTCTTGGTCGAATAAAATTTGGAACAGGGGAGATGACGTTTTGCTGAAGAAGAGGCGGATGAGGTCATTGGTCTCCAGGGTTTTATTGGTTTTTGGGCCTATGGATTTGGAAGCCCAATCCGTGTTCCATCTGCACCACCACACGGATCCTTACACCCCTTTCTGGACTTCAGTTTTGCTCTTGGGCCTTTAAACTGTGCAGCCCAGCGAATTTCTTCAAGTTACACTCCTTTCCTTTGTTTTCAATAATGTTGTTTTCATTATTAGTGTTATTTTAATTGATATAAAATGTATATATATTATAATTTTCAAAACTACAAAAATATATATTAGTACTAGTTTTTTTTTTATTATATATCAAAATATCAAAAATAGTTTTAAATTTCTCTTTTGATTTAATACTTGATGATCCATTTTGGTGAGAGTTTGTGATTTAATTTTTCAATATATCTCTTTTCTTCTACTCCATTCTATTTTCTTTGAATCACAAGTTAGAGGCCTAATTTCTCTCTAATTTCAATGGACTTAGGGCGTTGATAGGATGAGAATCCAAATCCGCAATATTAAGTGATTGAAATTATGGATGAAAGGAGCTTTTAATGTGGTTCCATCTTTTGTTTCTCTTTATTTTGATCGATGAAAGTCTTAATGCCTTGAGAATTCTTATGGATTCTTGATGAAGACTAGATCACTCACCTATTTTCTTTTCGTGCGGTATTGCTTTCGGAAGGCGATCTACATATCGTTCTTCTCGCATGCATTAGCACATAAAGTTTTGACCGGCCTCGTTGTAGGGTGATTTCTACATAAATCACTTGGCGATCTGCTTAACATAGCGCAATATTTCGTGTCCCGAATAAAAAGATCCAATATGGAAGAGAATTGTATGCGGTTGATTTAAGACTTGTGGAGGTTTTTATCGTGTAGTCGCTATGATTTTATCAAGCTTCTGATAAACCCCATTGAATTTAAATTCGAGTACATCATTCACTCACCATCGATCTCCTACTAACTTTGATAACATACTTGACAAGTTTCAAGATGGTTATCTTTAACATTTAACAACTAACTTTAATTTCCGCACCTTTATTATACCGCTCTTTTATATTTCTCGCTTTATCGCTTTACTTTATCATTTCATCATATTTACCTTCCGTCATTTTCTCTTTGTCCACTTGGACATATGTTTATGCTTCCGTATTTTTTTTTCTTTTGTCCACTTGGACCATACTCTACTTTTTTCGCTAAAACACTAATAAATAACCAAAATCTAAAAAATACATAAGGCTCTCTTTGGACTATCGGTTACTATCCCTAGCACTTTGGAGATTCGGACTTATGGACCTAGTACCTCTGGACTCTTTCTATTACTACCCTGTGATTGTTCTGTCTGTCTGGCATTGTTTTGTTGTATGTTTATGTGTGCAGGTACTTCCTTGAAAGCCCTTGATGGTTAATTCCAAGGCATTGATATAAGGATTTTACCCGAAAACAGCCGTTACTCTGCCCGATTTTCGTCAGAATCTTAATGTGCTTAATGAAAAGTGGTGCTAAGACAATAAGTTCATCTGGATCCCCAAGTGTTAATGTGTTGGTATTGATAAATCCAAAGGATGGGAAAACTACATTGACTCTTAATGTCAAGTGTTGGCTTCTTACTTGGTTAGACCGTTTCTTTCCTTAGCTTTTATTTTACGCAATAGGATAGCCTCTTCATCTCCTCCCATTCTTAAATTTTCAAAATCTTCTCTCTTTTTCCAAAACATTCTTATGTTTGCAAACCTTTTCAAAACTTTTTCTTAAAAATATCTTTCGCCCTTAGTGGCTTTTCTTCAAAAGTTTAGACACCGTTAATTGTCGAAACGAGTGGTTATACCCCACGATTTTGAAATTGATTGATAATAACGAGATCTTTTCCGCGTGATAGAGCTAGTGGCATACTCGTTGATTTTATCCGAGTTGGAGCCCTTCTTTCATTTGCGATGCAAAGAACTTGTTTGTTCTCATGCTCAAGATCAATGGCTGAGTATTTCTCTCTAACGACAACAAAGTGTTTATTCGTTTTTAAAACGTTTTTCCCAAAAGCGGAACTACATTAGCTCTGACTTCTCCATTGCACCGAGGAGGTATGTAGGCCCAAAGCTTAACGCTTTGCCGAGCTTATTTTAAAAATAAAACAAACCCTTTTTAGCACACACAACACAGATTTTCAAAAAGGTTCCTGTGGAATACCGCGGATATGAGGGGTGCTTTAAACCTTCCCCTCATATAATCAACACCCGAACCTGAGTTCTCTTTCTTGTTTTAAAAAAACAAAACTTTGGGTTTTACGTTCTTTTCCCTTTTCCTTTGAAAAAATAAAGCGCGGTGGCGATTTCAAAACGGAATATTGATTCGAGTCAATCCCATGGCTTCGATATCAGATTTTCCCCGCTACACCTTCATGTCGACTAACTTACGAGAGTGTGACGACTTCAGCTTAATATTGTCCTCTTCAAAGATTCGGCTGCAGTCAACCAAATCAACAAACCTGTGAATCCTCTGGTATCTGATACCCTGTTTAATCTCATCACGGAGACCATTCTCGAACTTAACACACTTCAAGAACTCGCTAGTTCAACAAACTTGGACGCATACTCTGGCACAGTCATGTTACCTTGTGTCAGCTCCAAAAATTCCACCTCTTTCCTGCCTCTAACATCCTCAGGAAAGTACCTCCGCAAGAATTCTCTCTTGAACACAGCCTAAGTGATTGCAACACCAACAACTTGTAGTTTAACCCTACTAGCCATCCACCAGTCACCAGCTTCTTCAGATAACATGTGAGTACCATATCTCACCTTCAGATTTTCATCGCAATCAATCACCCGGAAGATCCTTTCAATTTCCTTCAGCCATCTCTGTGCGCCTTCGGGATCGTGAGTGCCTTTAAACAACAGAGGGTCGTTCCTCTGAAAACTGTTCAACTGTCTGTCAGCATCAATTCCATCCCCATTGGCATTCCCTCCCAGCACACCAGCAATCATACCCAGAGCCTCAGCAATCGCATCGTCGTTTCTTCCTCCTCTTCCGGCCATTGTTCTGCTAAATATAAAACAATATTTATTAGAATAAGAAGTATCGATAGTGTCAACCTTACACTAATCGCATACGAGGGATTAACCGACACTAAGACTCTGACTCAAACGACCGATTATGCTCTGATACCACTATTGTAACACCCTTCTAATACCCCACGTAATTATTAAACGATAATCAGAGTAAAACATGAAAAGGGCATTACAACTTCTATATAATTAAAACAATACTCATGTCATGCCATAAAAGAGAACGTCAAACCAAAATTATTCAGATCATCATGTTAACACAACGGAATTATTTTTAACATCCGAATAATAAAACAACCAAGTCAAGGACTTAAAACACCAACATAATCAATCCACCCAAATAAAAAGAGTTTAACAAGTAACTCTAAACAACGTCCCTAGTGTTACACGACCAGAGCATGACACAGACTCAACTGACTCTAACGAACTACTTGACGAACTAATCCTCACCAAGTACAAGAGATACTCCTCAATCTGAAAAATGACAACAGTAAGGGTGAGTCTCATTCACATTTAACCAATGTTATAGGATATAGATAATAAAATATCAATCGCACATTTTTCACCCAATTACAGTTACGATCAGATTCACAACCACACAATTAGCCACAACCAATACACAATCACACGTATTATAACATTGGACAATCTTCTATTCATGTTATAATAACACAAGTAGCCTAATGCAATGCAACTATATGCATGTGGTACCAAAGATAACCCATCTCACCGATCCACCATCGTCAAGGATACGGCAACACCCACTCTCTAATTTCACACAATGGGAATTAGATACCACTGCTCCACCATCGTCAAGGATCAGCCAAATAATGATTATGAAATGCATGTATCAACCATAACATGCTCATCACCCACATAAACCAACCAAATGTCATAATCATCAACCAACAATAATCAATAGCCACAAAAAATCATGCTATCTCTCAACCATAATAAAAGACATATTTTATACCAACAATATATGTATAACAAACACCAATTACAACCACAACATCATAACAGGTAAAATATTCATTAATATACCTGTACGCGTAAACCACCACAACCAAACAAATCGATTGTTTCAAAATAATTTCGAGTCACGACCCAAAACACTATTTTATTATGTAAATCATTTGATTAGCTTTACTATGCTCAAAACGGAACAAAATTCTGATTTACGGTTTAAAAGTTAGGAGTTTTCAAAGTTAAGAAAATTTTAGAAAAAGTCACGCAGAACCCGGTTCCTCCCTTCATGGGAACCGGTTCCTGAAATCCTTCAGAAACTCCTCTCTGATTTTTACTACTAGGAACCGGGTTGTACCTACATGGGAACCGGTTCCTGCTGTACAGAATTCCTTCGCTTCTGGTTTCTACTACTGGAACTTGGTTCCTCCCACCTGGGAACCGGTTCCTACGCTGCATTCAGGTTCCAAGAGACTTTTGGATTTGCACCTTTGATAATGATGATGATTCGCAAGCAAAGAGAATTTTTGAGATGGCAGTCACTTCTTCCTTTCGGTAGTCACAACATTGTGTCGTTCAGGAATTTATTGACTTCTCTTTTTTTTCATCTTTTGATATCCCTAACTTTTGCCTGAACTGTCTATTTTAAGCTTACAGTCAGCGGGATGCCTCGATTTTTGCCTAAGTCATCTTTTGTTTTTTGACTTAGCAGGCTTTTCTTTGTACATATGTTTATTCTTTTCTTTTTTTTTTTTTTTTTTTGAAAGATATTGACTGCCTTGCTTAATGATTGATGAACCATTATTGGCTTTTGATTGACATCTCCAACACTTCTTTGATGTGTACGGATGAACGCTTGTGATTGAAACCTTTGTTGAAAGGTGTACAGAGTGATTCTCTTAAAATAGAATGCACAGCCAAAATAACTGAGAACTACCCTGCCCCAGGTTAAAAATGCGGGTGTTTCGTACAAAAAGAAACTTCTACTCCTTAGGCTCAAAGGGGTTGACGAGGGATTACCATCCTTATATCTCCACTGTTTAGGAATTGAAACAATGCCTGTACATCGTCAGCATAGTCCGTTCAAAAGAATATTGTATGAGGTTGCGGTATCATTTTCGTCATCCTCCCTCAAAAGGTATACAACTTTAGCAGGAGTTGAGTATCACAAAAACATATGCAGAATAAAGACATAATTTAAAATGAGTGATAGCGAAATAATTTATTCAAGACAAACATATGCGATGCACTGATGATGATTATTAAAACATATAATGTCTATCATGATTCAAATGTTTAAACAAACAGAAGAGAAATATGCAAATGAAAGTAGATCTAATGTTCCAGAAGTTCGTCCGTCTAGACCTCAATCAGTCTTGTCATGGCTAGGCATAAGAGCGGTGATCACCACAGGTGTTTCAGGAGGGTTGAATTTGATTTCTCCGTCATTCATCAGATCTTGAATCTTATTCTTCAATGTCCAGCAATTGTTTTTTTGTAATGTCCAGGCATGTTGGAATGGTACGCTCACCTTGTATTGAGATTTATAGTATGAGTGGATTTTGTTGGCTCGATTGCCCTGAGCGTATGGATCATATGAGTGAATTGTTTGTTGTGACTCAATTGTCATGATTCCTTTATCGTGACTCAATTGTCATGATTCCATTATCGTGACTCAGTTGTCGTGACTCAGTTTTCGTGACTCAGTTGTCGTGAATCCATTGTCGTGGTCTTTTGAGTGGCATGATTAACTCTTTAATGGCACGCTTCAACGGTCTATCATCCTTTACACCATAACCAGGATTGTTCGAATCATAAGCACATCTCGCATTGTAATTGTACCCCAAGAATAGGAGTGCCTTTAATTCTTCTTTCCCCTTGGCCGGGTTAAGGATCATCCCTCGGAACTGGTTATTCTGAGCCTGAAGATTTATGACTGATTGCTCGAGATCCATTTGTGCTGAAATAAACAGCGAGGAAGGACGAGAGACCTGTTATGCGATGTTATGAATGCAAATGTAATGTTTTCAAGGATCTATAGGAAATTTAGATTGGTTGCATTTTCGTCTGAAGAATTCTGAATTCCGTTTTTGAACATCCTTCTTTGAGAATCGAGCTCACCATATCGAGTGGGTCATCGCCTCTGATTCGGGATACTTCTGAATTTGAAGATACATGGCCAGAGGAAAGTAAATCCTCTTGCCCCTTGATAGGTACTGAGTCTTTGAATTGGAAGGTATGTGGCTAGAGGAAAATAAATCCTCTTGCCCCTTGATAGGAATTTAGTCTTTGATAAGGGCACCTGAAATTATGCGCCCTAAATTCCTAAGATCCTTGAAAGGGTTAGTTAAATCATGTTATGCTTATGATGTCATGATGTCATGCACATGTGATGCATTAAGTAAGGCATAAGGTGATAAGGACGAGATGTCCCACAAGCAAATCCTGCAAGGAAATAGAAGGGTTAGTAGCACACACAAATAAGTCACACAAGTCACACAATTTTTGGCTTAAGGCTTGCATGGAGTCTGATCAGGTGTCCTTCCCAAGGGTATTTCTATGGATAAGGAGATTTCAGCAACGGGTTCTACCAAGTGACTCAGAATTGTCAGCCCCCTCTAAAGCACCCTCGAACATGGTAAATGCATACCACGCAATGATACTTTAGGAAGAAACCTATCTGAGCTGTAGTATCGGGTAGCGACCATAACTTGGCATGCACCAAGAATAGCCCTCCCACTACGTTCCTAAAAGCCAAGATGGGTTAAGGGTAACTAAAGGTCCTTGAGCTCCGACGCACCCAAAGATACATGCATAAACCTCTCTCATGCAAAAGAGGTACACAATAACCAGTGGAGGCCTAACTCAAGTGTGAACTTCATTTTGACCAACCCCAAGCATGCACAAGGGGGGTCTCCATGACTATGCCACTCCTAATCTTAAGTGTTCTTGAATCCGGGAATAGGATTCGTCCTTCAATTTTCCCAAAACAGCCCTGAAAAATAAAACAAGCAAAGCAAGCAATAGAAAACATTTAAGTGATTCCTAAACTTTTAAGGTAACCCCTCTTTTATCGAATTTTAATCCCCAGCAGAGTCGCCAGTTCTGTAATACGGTGAACTGACTTTTTGATAATCGGAATGTACAGTAAGCAAGAGTCGCCACCGACTTTTATTTTATCCAAACAAATTCAGAAAGGCAAAAAGAAACAGAAAAAAACCTTTTAAGAAAACTGAGTTCAGGGGGGTAATTTATGCAAAGGGAAGGTGTAAGGCACCCTTTGCATCCATGGTTTTCCATGGGCTCTTAATTGCTTTGCTTGCTCGTTTGTTTAGAAAAAGTAGATGAAAGAAATAGGGACTTTAGCTTGTGAATAAGCGTTGCCCTTTTGAAAAATTATGAGAAAGAATATAATAAAAAGGTTTGAGCATTGCAAGGCAATTAGGGGCAATTACCTTAAACTCAGATGATAGGTCTCTTTTTGCCTTTCAGAATGAAAGGGTCTATCCTTTCCATAAGAGGGCAGGAAGCCTTTCGTTTGGAGGTTGAAGGGTCATCGAAGCATCCTTTGCCATAAGACTGTCCCATGCCATAGAAGGGCAGGTAGTCTAAGGTAAGGATCAGAATAAGCCATTTTCGTAGGCAGCCAGAAGATACCTCAGCCTTTTTCCGTAGGCAACATCCGAGGGTCGAGGTCATTTGTGTATCGAAGGCAGCATCATTAGGGTCGTGACCTTTTTATCGAGGCAACATGGCTGAGGTATCCTCGAATTCGAGGGACGTGGCTTATTCTGCAAAAACACAAAGGCAACAGGCAACAGGCAACAGGCAACAGAGAGGGTTACCCAAAAAGCGTGCGTGTGTGCATCAATCACGTGATTCAATTCGGATATTTATCTTTTAATTAATTATTCTAAGTCAGTTTAAGGTTGCCACTCCCTAAATTACCACGCAGTAAAAATAATATAACAGTTTAAGTGCCTTCAAGGCCAATCAATACAACCAGTAAACAGTTACATAATAATAGGGAAAGGGGACAATGAAACCAGCGGATCCCTCAATAGGGTTTAATAAAAGTAGGGTTTAGGTTTACCAACATTCGTAGCTTCGGCAACTTGACAAACTTTTAGCTTCGATTGATGAAGGTTGGCGGGGCAGAGATTTGCCTTGAAGCATGAGAAGCATTGACCCTGACCATTAAAGAATTGACAAAAGAAAAAGAAAAAAACCTAATCGAACCTATAATGCAAAGATTAAAAATAAAATGATATTTAAAAAAGAAATAGAACTTAGCTTTTATTGCTCTGACGACGCGTAGTCGGAAGAATTTTGATTGATCCTGAAAATTTGAACAAAGACAGAAAAGAGTTAGTGTATGAATGATCTGCAAACCCTAAAAAGGTTTACAAACCCTGAAGGGTTTGTTAAGAAAACTTATGGTGACCCACAAGATTTGTGACCAGTAATCCTAAAACTACTAAGGTTTATAAATGAATCAAGGTTAACAAAATAAAATAATTATTTTTAGTTAAAAGCATATACAAAAATAATAGTTTTTATTGTTTTTAAAAAAAACAATTATGAAAAATTTGTGGAAAAATCGAGCTTACGATTAAATAATAAATGAGTATAAAATCATGAGATGATAAAAATAAAATGTTTATATATATAAAAAAAGAATTTGATTTATAAAAAGAAAACAATAAAGATAAAAGGTAATTATATAACAATAATTAAAAATAAATAAAAGATAAAAAAAAAAAAAAAAATTTAGAAGTACTCAGCTCTGATCTGGTGTGGGTAACTTCTGATAGTCTTTGATAGTCCTGCAAGCTGGTGGGCGTTGGATCCCACCTAGAACGATCTGACGGTTAAAGAAACGAAGGCGCGTGATGGAATTCATGGAGGAGCGTACACAGGATCCAACAGGTTGTTATTTCAACAATTCAACAAAATATATGGCTGGCGCAGGGATCGAACCCAGGTGATGCCTTTAACGCGTTTCAGCCTTTGCCAACCGCTCCAGTTATCTTTGCTGTTTATAACATGATCGAAAAATAATATATAAAACAAGTTATTTAGAAAATTTGAAATTTGAAACGCGCGCCCCCAGGGACCTTCTTCTTCGTTTAGTTCAGGACCATTAGCTGCGAATTACACACCAATTTGCTACGAACCAAGGCATAGCTAAGCACCTGCACATGTCACACTCAAGGAAACATCACATAAATTCCGAGTAATACCGTGTATAGACTCGGAATCTTCATCTGAGCGCGTTGGTGGCAGTGGTTTGGGCCAATTTTTCCTGTAACATAGTATCCCTAATTTGAAGCTTTGGAACCCTAGCAATGGTAGATCTCCGTATATGTACCTAAACTTCAATTAAATGGTACCAGTAGCTCGCAAACATCACCACAAACGACATTATGTAATCCAATTTCATTTATAATGGTTAAAGAATTGAAATCGAAAACTAAAATTCTTGAGCAAACCGTGGCATATGGATGTCGGTTCTTAACGTTGCGAGTCTCGAAGATGATTGGTATGGCTTCAAAGGCGTCCCAGGAACGTATTAGAATCCACCAAACTCTTTGAATCGTCCTCTAACCTTGCATTCAATCTCTCACGTTCTTGAAATTTCACAAGTACCTTTATCGCTCCTGGCTGCAGACGGGTGTCTCCAAAAACTCCCCTAATGTTGTGAACTGGTCAACCATTTATAGGTGAGTGTACTAGGGCAACAGAAATACATCCAATCTTCCTTAAATCTTTGATTGAATTTACTTGGAAATATGTGTTAAAAGTTTCTAAAAATAGGCCAATCTTGATCTTTCTCAATCCAATCTTTCTTACACGAATTTGAGTGAAATATATTGTCTAATTGATGATTGAAATTGATTGGAGACAAAAGAAAATCAAATCTTTTGCAATTATATGATTTATTTTGATTTTAATCACTTTTAATATGAATAAAAATTCATAATAAATCAAATAAATCAAGTAAATTCGTGGCAATTGAATTTAAAGTCTTGGATGTCTTGAGGATCAAATTGGGCCAAAAGAGATTGGGTTTGTTTGCAAGAAAGTTCATTTCGAAGCTCTTTTGTTCACATTTTTTTCTCTTAAAATCGACCAACTTTGACAAGGCATATTTCCCTCCATTTTTTAGGTATGGAAGTGTTCTAGGACTTTTTATAAACCTTAGAGAGTCCTCTAACCATTGTCTTTGGTCTCATATCAAAATTATTTTCCATGCTCTTTATATGTCCTTTTGAAAAAAATGTCTTCTTGTTGACTTTTGAAAAGGACCTATAATGTATGAAGCCATATCTCTTAAACCATTGACCTATGGGCTCTGATTCTTGGACCATTGGATAGAGGAATGAATTCCCTTCAAAATGAGCTTTGGTGGGAATTTTTCTGATGAAGTATGAATATTTGGTGAATTTTCAAAGTTTGGTTGACTTTTTCAGTTCATGCCTAAAATAGTAACTTTTGACTTTTGACTTTTCTGATCTTTCCTTGCATCATCATGATCAACCCTTGATCAAATGATGATTTTAGGGTTATGAGGATGTTGTTGACCAAATATCTTGAGCTTTGACTGCATATTGATTTGAAATGACTATTTTGCCCTTGAGAGTCGACTGTTGACCTAATCATGATTTGAGGGACTAAGTTTGCTCTGTTTGCCTTGAAACTTTATATGGAGATGCTTTGGGATGTTAGTGACCTTATGGAACCACCTTGAGCCATTGATTCGATGATTTTCCTCTGAATTATTCAAACCCTAGTTTAGAACTTCTGTGTGGGAGACTGTGTTTTGGAGCTTTGTCTTTTGATTTGGTTTTGTGTATGAAAAATAGCATGGGCAAATTTTGGGGTATGACACCCCCCTTACCTGAAGGTTGATTCTTCACTTTTCCTCTGTCGCACTTCTCTGTTCCTCTTCTCTTTTCACGTTCAAGCTTTTCTCTTCTCCTTGGTTCTATTCTTCTTTTCTCACAATCCCTCTATTTTGTGGAAAATAAAATAAAACTATTTTAATTAGTAATAGGGCCTACCAATTCACCCCCTCTTTACTAATCACAACTCAAGCCCAATTGCTTAATTCCTCAATAATTCTCAATAATTCCAATTAATTCCCCATAATTCAATTAAATTAATTTTAAATTAAATTATGAAAATATGGAGTGTTACACCGCATGTGGCTTGCTTCTTCTTTTAACCTTGGGAGTTGTTCCTTTTAAATGTTGTAACCGTTTTGCATGTGATGTGGTTTCTAACGGCTCTCCCTTTGAGTCTAAGCTCTTTGTATTTTATTTATTCTGTGTACTAAGCTGTAGATTCTTCATTGGTTCACAAGTGACTCTGTTGTTGTTTTCATTTTGTATGTCACTGCGTTGTGGCTTCAGAACTTGTAACTTCAGAACTTCTGATCTTTCTACTTTTGTGATCTTCTGATGTTGTAATGGATCCTCATGTATATTGATATGTCTTTGAAGCTTCTGATTGTACTTTCTGATTATGTGCTTGTTATATGTAAATTTTTTCTTAATCAGAACATCTGATGAATGATGTTTTGCTTCGTCAATCTTTTAGATGTTTGATTTCATATCTGAGCCAGTTTCTGATGTAGTCGTTGCACTCTTTGATGAATCCTGTAATAAGGTTTGTAGCAGAATATCTGCACACTAAATGAAACCATTAGTAATAAAATTGTTACGAACAAAATATATGCTTGTTATCATCAAAATCAGATTCTGAACACAAATTCTCAATCTTGTTCTAACAATCTCCCCCCTTTTTGATGATGACAAAAACCATGTATTTTGATGGAACAATTTTATGAGAGGATAATAATTAAGCAAGTAAACTTCATCTCATTTTTCATGTTTAATCAAGCAACTAATTTATTCATCAAAAATCTAAGCTCTTTCTTTCTCCCCTTTTTGTTATCATCAAAAAGCTTCTAATAGGGTTGGATAAGGATTGAGGTGGTATTCTCCCCCTGAGATGTATAATCTCCCCCCTGAGCTAGATTGTCCTATTAATTTCTGAAATACAGCTCCCCGTGAATTAAGTATTTTTGATTCAGCTACTCGTGAATTCTAACAATCTCCCCATGTGATGAATATCTGAAAGGAAAGTATGCTACTAGCTTCTTGAGTAATTTTCTATTTTGCCTATCTCTTTCAGAAGATTGTTGGTTATAGCATTTTGTCACTCCACAAATCTTCTTTTGAAATTCTTACAGGAATGATGCTTAGAATACAAACTTATTTTATCACGAATTCTTAAACATAGATAGTATTTAATTTTACTTGAGTCATGTTAGAGTCTATTATGTTCAAACATTTTCAGAAGATATAGTGACCAGTATATCAGAACATGTTTGAGCTCAGATTAACATATTCTTATATATATCTTTTATTCTCTGCTTAAATTTTCAGACTTTGTTTAAATTAGAATGAGGATAATGCTTCAAACACGAGTAGATATAACAAGGACAAGTTTTATTAAGAAATACAGAGATAAAAGAACAAATGATTACATCTAAACATAAAAAGCTACACAGTCTTCTGAAATTAAAAGGTTATTATTTTTTGGGGATTGTGCATCGCGAATTGTCTGAATGATATCAGCTGATTCGAGAAATGCATATAGAATCCTTCCATAAGGAATGTGAGAACTTTGACCACACCCGAAGGATATGAGGGAATCCCTAAGATGGCAGAAAATGATTGCCGGAAGATTGAGAGGACTGCTACTTTCGAGCCGGTGAATCAAAAACCGATCCTTGCATGATACAAGTTGTAGAAAGCTTCCTCTGGGAGGTAGGTTGGTCAGAACAAATCTGAAAAAGAGCTTGTCTAAAAGGACTCAGAAACTCGGTATTATTAAAAATCCGAGTCACCTCTCTGTTCAGATAGTTTGAAGTATTCCAACGATCAAACTCTTCTAAGTCCATGACAGAGGGATTTGGCTCAAAATCGATTAATTCAGCTATGACTTCCTCTGTGATGATAAAAGGAATGCCATGAAAGTTGGCAGATATACTAAGGTGATCATCACTGATGTACGCATTTACCCAAAAGGTCTTTACTAGATTTGTAAAGACGGGTACGCGAAGAAGAAGAACATACTTGTAACATCCTTGAGCTACTAGAAGTTCTGCAAGATGTTGATTAATTGCAGCCAAGCCTATGAATTTTTCTTTGAGAATAGTGAGACTAGGTTGGACGTCCATTTGGAAGAAGGGAGACAGTTGAAAAGGAGCAGGAGATGGGTTTGAGAAGGAGGTATATTAGATTAAGAAGAAATAATGAAGAGATGAAGGCTAAGGAGTAGATTATGGAGTATAAATAATGGTAGAGAAAGTTTTGAAAAGGGAACCCCTAGTTAAACATAATTATTATTCGTATTTGATGATCCTAATGGTTGGGAGGAGATAGCGTGATACAAAGATATTTGGAACAGATACCTAGGACTTAGGACTTAGAGCTACGCCGACTACGATGTTTAAAAAACATTTGAACACGTGTTTAGGATCCAAGGGTTTTGCGTGTATGATACACTAAAGGATATAATTTAAACACCAGAGGTTTTAAGAACGCATAAATACTGAAAGCTTCAATCACTTTTAAAATTCAGACAATTCCTTTTATGTCCTGTCTTCTAAAACTATGTGAGGTCTATCAGAACTTCTGAGGAAATTAAGAGACCTTCAACATTCCCAATCTTGTTTATAACATTTAGGTGTTTTAGCAGAAAGCATATCTACTGAACTTACTTTTCAAAAAAAATTAATGAGGACAAACTTAGATCAAGCATTGGAGTAAGAGGAAGATGATAATGAGGTGTTAGCCATTTATGATGAGACTGTTTCTCATGATACGTTTGTGAGCATGTATGAGCAAATAAGTTGTAGAGACATACGCTTAGAGCACAGAGATAGATTTTCAGAGACAGCTAATGAATATGAATTAAATGCAATAATTAATGTTAAAGCAGAAATGTTGCACATGCATGGATAATATGACAGATAATAGAGTAGGCAATAATTAAAACTAAATATGCAGAAAAGATTTATGTACATAATCAATAAATTTATTTTGAAGTCAATAGAATTATAAAAGAGAGAGTTTTAGAAAGATATGACCGCTCTTGATGATGAATCTTCCTTCTTGTATTGTCTGAGCTTGAGCATCTTCTGATGAAGAGGATCTGTCTTTTTCTTCTTTTGATCTTTATCTTGAAGTGTCTTCATTTCTTGACTTGATCTTGACAGGATGGGCTCGATTAGAGCTGTCAAAATGGGCTACCCGGCCCAAAAAGCCCATTTTTAAATGGGCTCCATTTTTACTACACAGGCCCAGCCCTGTCTGGGCAGTGGGCTACCCGGCCCTAAATGTGGCTTGCTTCTTCTTTTAACATTGGGAGTTGTTCCTTTTAAATGTTGTAATCGTTTTGCATGTGATGATGTTTCTAACGGCTCTCCCTTTGATTCTAAGCTCTTTGTATTTTATTTATTCTGTGTACTAAGTTGTAGATTCTTCATTGGTTCATAAGTGACTCTGTTGTTGTTTGCATTTTGTATGTCACTGCGTTGTGGCTTCAAAACTTGTAACTTCAGAACTTCTGATCTTTCTACTTGCGCGATCTTTTGATGTTGTGACGGATCTTCATGTATATTGATATTTCTTTGAAGCTTCTGATTGTACTTTATGTTTCGGTTCTTGTTGTATGTAAATGTTTTCTTAATCAGAACATCTGACGAATGATGTTTTGCTTCGTCAATCTTCTGGATGTTTGATTTCATATTTGAGCAAGTTTCTGATGTAGTCGTTGTACTCTTTGATGAATCCTGTAATAAGGTTTGTAGCAGAATATCTGCACACTAAATGAAACCATTAGTAATAAAATTGTTACTAACAAAATATATGCTTGTTATCATCAAAACCAGATTCTGAACACAAATTCTCAATCTTGTTCTAACAAAATATACTTCAATTCAAGATCCACAGTCATCAATTTCATCTGGTCCAAAATTAGGGTTTTGACCTAACTCACCTGAACAGTTGACTTTTGACCAGGACAAGATCCCATGGCTCAAATAATAGCTCAAGGTCCTCTAATAATTCAATATGATCCACTCATATCATTCACTTGATGAAGAGAGTTTGATTCATTAGAAATCTCCAGAAACTTAGTTCAGTAGGAAAAAGTCAAGTGTACAGGATTACCTTTGACTTTTTCAAGGATTTTCTTCAAACTTTGAGAGGGAATATCTCTAAATTTCAAGTACAAACTCAAGAAAATTTCCAACATAAAAATTGTAGATTTTGGTCCAATGGACAACTTTGTTACATCTCTTGATTTTGCAAAAGACCAACCATTGAAGAGATATGGAGCTTTAAAGTTGCTGCAAAGTTAAAAAATGGTAAAAAAACCTTAGTTTTATTCCAACTTCAGGGCCAATTTTCACTAACTTCCCAAATGATTTTGAAGAAACACCAACCTAATTAATTGAAGTTATTTAAGCCATGACCAAATTTTTACCTATTGCTAATTTTGTGCAAATGCCTCTACCAATTGATGCCATATAACACATAATACATCGGTAGAGATGCCATGTATTAATTTTCATCATTGCATAAAGATTGAAGCATATTTCCAAAAAACAAAGACATGTGATTATGTAATGATTACATTTGAGAATTTATGGCAAAAGAGTGAATCACCAAAGGAATCTCTTCCCAACCATTTGGAACACATCTCTGCATCAGATTTTCCCCCAAGATCAAGCAAAACTGAGGGCTAGGGAGTGGTATCAAAGAATCCATCATCGCACTTGGATATTTCACATTTCTTCACTATTAAGTTTCAAAAGCTATGACCTCATCCAAGCTTACTTCACTCTCTACTTCTTCAGATCATTTGACTATAAATAGAAGTGCTATCCTCAGTATTAAAGACACCAAAGCAACTTCAATTCTTGCTTTCTCCTTTTCTCCCTCTTGCTTATTATTTTCTTAGGCTCTTTGGCAAGAAGAATCGAATTCTTCAAACCAAATCTCTTCCTTTGAAAGTAAGCTTTCTAACATCTCAGAGAGGTTCATTAGAAGTGATCTAAGCACTTGGAACACTTCTAAAAGTGGAGGATCACCATATCCACTTTCAACTTGGAGCTTAAGCAAGTGGAGTCGTGCAGAGCAATTTAGACGGTGTCAATCAAGTCTAAGCATATCAACATGTTCCTTGGAGTGTAGTGAATCTATTCAGATGCCTGCAACACATCTGTAAGTTCATAATCACCATCTTCCATTTTCACTTGGAGCTCGAGCAAGAAGGATCGGGTAGAACGATTCTGAAGCTTTCAAGTTAAAGTAAGCATCCAATTAGCATCAGTGAGCTACCAGGAAGCTTTTGCAATCATCAATTCACAGTTGGGATCTCTCTACCATAGCCATCGATCTTCAGTTTCAGAGGTAAGTTTCATAACTTCAAACTCTATGATCCATGCTTCATAAATGAAAACTTGTGATACCAACAAGTTTCTGCACATATGAGGATCATTAACCCTCAATCAATTGTATCATATCATACGCATATGTCATTTAATTTTAAATTTCAGTTTTAAGGTTCTTAGTGTTTATACATGTGAATTTTGAGTTACACTCAAAATGAGTGAAATTTAATACCACAATCATGATCCTTGTTGAAAATTGAGTGAGTTTCATGTTTGCATCTCTGCAAATGGTTGAGAAACGAGGGATAGGGAATTTTAATTTCTGAGTGATGAGAGGTTGAAGATGAAGATAGCCATGGCGTGCCATTTTTGAATTTCAGGGGCGAAGTTTATTATATTTTGAATGGTATGCATGTTACAACCTGAAATCATCGTCTGCCCTAGTTGCCACATCGCGCGTCCAAAGTCTCTCTTGCCCAAGGTCTGGGGTTCGACCCCCCTCAGACCCTTTGTTTGTTATTTTTCAAGCTTTTTCGAAAATGCTTTGTTTTCACATAATATTTTCAATGGTTTCTATCCCTTTGATGTACTGAGCACTTAGCTCAGTTGGCTTGATTTGTGCCAGTCCCCCCTTGGGGGAGGGGTTCGAATCTTGCTCCAAACAAAATCCACCATTTATGCTATTTTTCTCTATTTTTTTAAACAACTTTAACCAATTATTTCACACATCAAATTTAATCATTTTCACTTGATTATTCACACACTACTCATTTATCATACCTATTTTATGAATATCCAAAAAAATAATAAAAATATTATTTATTTGACATATTTTTATTAGGTTTAAAATTGTATATTTTTTAGGTATTTTAAAATACTTTAAAATATAATTTCATTTGAATTTTTAAACTTAATCAGTCTTGTAAATAATTTTGTGATAAAATCCTAATCCATTAGGTCTTAATTAGGCATAGACATTATTCTTACCTCAATTAAGTTTACTGTTGTCAATTTTCAAACTATTTTTAATCTTCGATCAGGGTTTTCAAAACAACTAAACCTTGCATCCTTCAAAACAAAATCAATCAACTATTTTCATAACAGTAATCAATTCAAATATTTTGGGCCTCTAATAGAGTGTAAGTCCCATCCCTTTTCCCTTTTTCTTATTATCTTTAAAACTGTTCTTTTCAAATAAGCAGTAAACAACTCCTCATCTATTTTCAAAAAAATTTCTTCTGGTATTGAAGAGAATTATTCCCGGTGAAACTCTTCATATACCTATTGTACCGGTAAAAATATACTCGAGCGTAATCGCGCGCTCGGAGTATAACAGAGTCGCCACCAAATTTTATTTATTCCAAAAAGGAAAGGGAAAATATCGATAAAATCCACGAATAAAAAGAAAGGATAAGATGGTCATCGCAACCAAATTTGGGTTCGAGAGTCGCTTAAGCAAGGGTAATGTGTTAGCACCCCTCACCTCCATCGTACTCGATGGGACCCATTTAGTTAGTTTCGTGTTTGAGTGTTAGCGTAATATTGGCGTTCTTTAGCTTAGTAATCGATAAAAGATAAAAGAAATGATTTTTAGGGTTATTATTGTGAAGAAAAAAAAGAAAAGATTTTTTATTATTATGCTCGCCAAGACGTTTGTATCTTGTGCCTACGTATTCCCTAGTGCAATGGGAAAGTCAGAGCAATCGTAGTTCGGACTAAGAACCACGAAAGTTTTGTTGGTTGATTTTTAGCAAGAGGTACTCGATCGCTTTCAAATGGAAATACTACGCGCAAATGGATATGAGATCACTACAAGAATGGATGACTAAATCAAGAATGAGACGAGATTTTTGCCATCATCGCATTCAATTGGAAGATATTCGATCTTCACATGTGGAAGTATGTTCACTTAAGAAATTGACTAAGTGTCTCGTTCATGAATAGAGGTTTTAAAAATGAAAAAAGCCATAAGGCAAAAAGGTTTGAATGAATTTGAAGTTGTGTTTAATGGGATGTGTTAGCGAACATTTTGAGCATAGGTGTGCACCTAGCGCGTTGTTCACCCAAGGTATTCAACAAGAGCGAGTCCCATTGTCACTTGTTATCCAAGTTGGTAAGGAGATATTGACGGACGTTTAGCAAAGGATTGAGCATAGGTGTTCACCTAGCGCGTCTTTACCCAAGGTATTCTGTAACACCCCAATCTATCCGATAAATTATACGGAAAATCAGAGTATAAATTCCAAATAAGTTCATTTGAGGTATCACATATTCGTCATTTCAAAAACAGTTACGGCTTATTTGCCTTCACATAGATACATAGTACAGAAATTTAAAACGATAATCAAATCATTACTAAAAATCACTTTGTTTAAATTCAATAATTAACTCGCAGCGGAATCAACAAACTTCATAACTATTCAAATCAAGTCGTAGCATCATTGCACGGTAACTTTAAGTTACAATTTAAGCTAAGACCGTATAAAAATTCAGCAAAAGAATTAATAATTAAAAAAATCGTTTTATCCCCTCGAGTGCTACGTATCAGAGCAAGACACAAACTCGACTAACAGCAGCTAAAGACTTCTTAAAATCACTTCAAAACTTCCACCGCTATCTTGAGTACCTGTCTGTTTCCCACTGTAAGGGAAACATCATTCAGAAGGGGTGAGATATCGAAAGATATAAACAAAAGTATGATAATTAATATATTAGATCAGATCATACGATTATCACCACCTTCAAACAACAGTTATAATAACATCTAGCAACAATTTATAACAACAATTATAACAACCGTTAGCAACAACTATTATCACAATAATTATTTCGCAAC
Source organism: Vicia villosa (assembly GCF_029867415.1). Lineage (NCBI taxonomy): Eukaryota > Viridiplantae > Streptophyta > Magnoliopsida > Fabales > Fabaceae > Vicia > Vicia villosa. The sequence goes on from NC_081180.1 coordinate 157,644,346, forward strand.
TCAAACCAACACAACTTATATCAACATCAACTCATATCAACATTAACTTCACAACGACTCAAAATGCGACACGACTATGACCATGCATGTGGTACCCAGGGCTTCAGCCCCCATCGCTAATTGCCAGTTAAATCGAGGCATCAAGGCATAAGCCTTCGTCACTAATTTGCCAATCCAGGCCATCGCTAAAATGCATATGTATATGAATGCAACAAACGCATACAACAACAACAACATCATCGTCACAAAAGGCTTAAGCCTATATCGTCGTTATACCAATAAATAGAGGTATACATCGTCACTGAAACATACTTCAACTTCGCATAAAACAACAACAATATACACATCGCTCATAAATCACAAAGAAATAAAAAACACAACGTACTCATCATAATTTACAAAACAAGCCGATTACAATCACCTACTAGCATATACGAACTACCTCTATAATTTTCAATTAATTTCGGATAACTAAATACACCTAATCTCACATACAATCATCATATTCCCGGTTATATAATTCGAACCCCACCATTACCTTGGATATGATATTTCTCTACTCTCCCGGTTGCCAGAGCTTATGCCGCCTCTTCCAACTTTTCTCTGAAAATCTTTTCTAACAACGTGCAGAGACGCACCAAAAACCTGTTCGGAAATCACTTTGTCAGACGAACTTCAAATCATCAAAACGAAAATCGCTCCGGTCAGAAGTTACCTCTACGAGTCTGGAACGTTGTGTCTATGAACCGCGATAATCCAACGGTTGGATTGGGAGAAACGTCCATTTTACTAAGGTGACTCTCCGCTGAAACTTGCTGCGAAAATTAAGGTTTCCTCCATAATTCTTGTCTCTCCTTTCTCTGCAACTTAACTTCCACATTCTCCACAACTCCTAATTAACCTAATTTCTTTCTTTTATTCAACCTAACCATATAATACTATTATTATTTCCATTAACCTTATTGGGCCTAAGTGATAGACTCCTCTATTACTTCCTAAAACCATAATTTGAGTCCAACACTATTCCTAGACTTATTTCTAACATACATCCTCCAACTTATTTTAACCAAATTAATTGATTTCTCGGCATGTCAACTTAATAAATAATTCCAACTTTGCTATTTCTCACACACAACTTAACCCGACTAAATATTGCGATACAATTTCTCATTTAATCCAATGTTATTTTCTACAGCTTCGTCAATCCACCAATTGAATAATACTTCATAGTAATAAACCAATTAATTCTCTTAGGATAATGCCGATAATTCCTAATTTCGACAATTTCCAATAATTAATTCCTTTAATAATTTAATTAAATAATTAATTAAGTTCGGGGTGTTACAACTCTCCCCCACTTGGATATTTTCGTCCTCGAAAATCTATCTGACACAACCATCCTCAACTTGCTTAAACTCGACTATACAACATCACAGCATACTCTTATGAACAAGATTTTCATTATAGCATCCTTCACTTTACTCACCATCAAGATAGCAATATACGTCTATACCATCCAACACGATTTCGTCTACTATTAACAAGATATTAAGGGTGATCAAGTCCTCAATTTGCCAATAGATATCCGACAACCATGATGGAGCATAAACCACCGTTACTAACTACAATAGTGCTATTTTCCAAATTTTACTCACCAACTCGCATTTCCGATCCTAACTCACAATTCAAAACTCCCCAATAACTTTAACAACTTCTACAACTTTTTCCAAATTTTCAGCAAGAATCACCCAAATTCAAACACACTTATCTCTTTCAATACAGGCCTCCCAAACACAAAATTATATTCCAAAATGAAGGGAATTTCGTGTAGATTCCAGAACTTCAAGAATCGCTTAAATCCGATTTACGAGTAAAAAGTTATCATCCTTGCAATGAGACTGGTTCAAAATTTCAGTATGCAGAATTTTCCAAAAATCAGCATCAGACCCAAATATTAAAATGCACTTTTCTTCCTCTTCACAAATTTCCTGAAGACGAATCTTATATGCAAACTGTAGGGAATTTCGTAAGCTTTCCAAAAAGTCCAGAATCGCTTCAATCAGAATCACGAGTAAAATGTTATGCCCCTTTTACTGACAGCTGTTCCATAATTGCAAAAATAAAAATTTGAGGTTGATGGACATAAGTTCCATCTCTCTCTTGCTTCCAATATCTACCAACATCCTTTCTTCATTCAAGACGCTCCAACTTGTCAAACAACTAAAACCTTAAATCCATGTTACCTCAGAAAACAACACAACATAAACAATACTTGCACTGTCGCCAACTGCAGCACACCAACATCTTACAACTAAATAGATCCGAGAAGCACCGCTTCTCCCCCACTTAACGTCAAGCCAACTCCTGTAACCAACAACTAGAAAACAAACAAGTACCGACAGTGTTTCACACACTTGTCGCATGCAAAGGGATAAATAATATTAGACAACACTGGCCGGACAGACCAACCTGCTCTGATACCACTAATGTAACACCCCAATCTATCCGATAAATTATACGGAAAATCAGAGTATAAATTCCAAACAAATTCATTTGAGGTATCCCATATTCGTCATTTCAAAAATAGTTACGGCTTATTTGCCTTCACATAGATACATAGCACAGAAATTTAAAACGATAATCAAATCATTACTAAAAATCACTTTGTTTAAATTCAATAATTAACTCGCAGCGGAATCAACAAACTTCATAACTATTCAAATCAAGTCATAGCATCATTGCACGGTAACTTTAAGTTACAATTTAAACTAAGACCGTATAAAAATTCAGCAAAAGAATTAATAATTAAAACAATCGTTTTATCCCCTCGAGTGCTACGTATCAGAGCAAGACACCAACTCGACTAACAGCAGCTAAAGACTTCTTAAAATCACTTCAAAACTTCCACCGCTATCTTGAGTACATGTCCGTTTCCCACGGTAAGGGAAACATCATTCAGAAGGGGTGAGATATCGAAAGATATAAACAAAAGTATGATAATTAATATATTAGATCAGATCATACGATTATCACCACCTTCAAACAACAGTTAAAATAACATCTAGCAACAATTTATAACAACAATTATAACAACCGTTAGCAACAACTATTATCACAATAATTATTTCGCAACTCAAACCAACATCAACTCATATCAACATTAACTTCACAACGACTCAAAATGCGACACAACTATGACCATGCATATGGTACCCAGGGCTTCAGCCCCCATCGCTAATTGCCAGTTAAATCGAGGCATCAAGGCATAAGCCTTCGTCACTAATTTGCCAATCCAGGCCATCGCTAAAATGCATATGTATATGAATGCAACAAACACATACAACAACAACATCATCGTCACAAAAGGCTTAAGCCTATATCGTCGCTATACCAATAAATAGAGGTATACATCGTCACTGAAACATACTTCAAGTTCGCATAAAACAACAACAATATACACATCGCTCATAAATCACGAAGAAATAACAACACAACGTACTCATCATAATTTACAAAACAAGCCGATTACAATCACCTACTAGCATATACGAACTACCTCTATAATTTTCAATTAATTTCGGATAACTAAATACACCTAATCTCACATACAATCATCATATTCCCGGTTATATAATTCGAACCCCACCCTTACCTTGGATATGATATTTCTCTACTCTCCCGGTTGCCAGAGCTTATGCCGCCGCTTCCAACTTTTCTCTGAAAATCTTTTCTAACAACGTGCAGAGACGCACCAAAAACCTGTTCGGAAATCACTTTTTCAGACGGACTTCAAATCATCAAAACGAAAATCGCTCCGGTCAGAAGTTACCTCTACGAGTCTGGAACGTTGTGTCTATGAACCGCGACGATTCAACGGTTGGATTGGGAGAAACGTCCATTTTACTAAGGTGACTCTCCGCTGAAACTTGCTGCGAAAATTAAGGTTTCCTCCATAATTCTTGTCTCTCCTTTCTCTGCAACTTAACTTCCACGTTCTCCACAACTCCTAATTAACCTAATTTCTTTCTTTTATTCAACCTAACCATATAATACTATTATTATTTCCATTAACCTTATTGGGCCTAAGTGATAGACTCCTCTATTACTTCCTAACACCATAATTTGAGTCCAACACTATTCCTAGACTTATTTCTAACATACATCCTCCAACTTATTTTAACCAAATTAATTGATTTCTCGGCATGTCAACTTAATAAATAATTCCAACTTTGCTATTTCTCACACACAACTTAACCCGACTAAATATTCCGATACAATTTCTCATTTAATCTAATGTTATTTTCTACAGCTTCGTCAATCCACCAATTGAATAATACTTCATAGTAATAAACCAATTAATTCTCTTAGGATAATACCGATAATTCCCAATTTCGACAATTTCCAATAATTAATTCCTTTAATAATTTAATTAAATAATTAATTAAGTTCGGGGTGTTACAACTCTCCCCCACTTGGATGTTTTCGTCCTCGAAAATCTATCTGACACAACCATCCTCAACTTGCTTATACTCGACTATACAACATCACATCATACTCTTATCAACAAGATTTTCGTTATAGCATCCTTCACTTTACTCACCATCAAGATAGCAATATACGTCTATACCATCCAACACGATTTCGTCTACTATTAACAAGATATTAAGGGTGATCAAGTCCTCAATTTGCCAATAGATATCCGACAACCATGATGGAACATAAACCACCGTTACTAACTACAATAGTGCTATTTTCCAAATTGTACTCACCGACTCGCATTTCCGATCCTAACTCACAATTCAAAACTCCCCAATAACTTTAACATTTTCTACAACTTTTTCCAAATTTTCAGCAAGAATCACCCAAATTCAAACACACTTATCTCTTTCAATACAGGCCTTCCAAACACAAAATTATATTCCAAAATGAAGGGAATTTCGTGTAGATTCCAGAACTTCAAGAATCGCTTAAATCCGATTTACGAGTAAAAAGTTATCATCCTTGCAATGAGACTGGTTCAGAATTTCCGTATGCAGAATTTTCCAAAAATCAGCATCAGACCCAAATATTAAAATGCACTTTTCTTCCTCTTCACAAATTTACTGAAGACGAATCTTATATGCAAACTGTAGGGAATTTCGTAAGCTTTCCAAAAAGTCCAGAATCGCTTCAACCAGAATCACGAGTAAAATGTTATGCCCCTTTTACTGACAGCTGTTCCATAATTGCAAAAATAAAAATTTGAGGTTGATGGACATAAGTTCCATCTCTCTCTTGCTTCCAAGATCTACCAACATCCTTTCTTCATTCAAGACGCTCCAACTTGTCAAACAACTAAAATCTTAAATCCATGTTACCTCAGAAAACAACACAACGTAAACAATACTTGCACTGTCGCCAACTGCAGCACACCAACATCTTACAACTAAATAGATCCGAGAAGCTCGCTTCTCCCCCACTTAACTTCAAGCCAACTCCTGTAACCAACAACTAGAAAACAAACAAGTACCGACAGTGTTTCACACACTTGTCGCATGCAAAGGGATAAATAATATTAGACAACACTGGCCGGACAGACCAACCTGCTCTGATACCACTAATGTAACACCCCAATCTATCCGATAAATTATACGGAAAATCAGAGTATAAATTCCAAACAAGTTCATTTGAGGTATCACATATTCGTCATTTCAAAAACAGTTACGGCTTATTTGCCTTCACATAGATACATAACACAGAAATTTAAAACGATAATCAAATCATTACTAAAAATCACTTTGTTTAAATTCAATAATTAACTCGCAGCGGAATCAACAAACTTCATAACTATTCAAATCAAGTTGTAGCATCATTGCACGGTAACTTTAAGTTACAATTTAAACTAAGACCGTATAAAAATTCAGCAAAAGAATTAATAATTAAAACAATCGTTGTATCCCCTCGAGTGCTACGTATCAGAGCAAGACACCAACTCCACTAACAGCAGCTAAAGACTTCTTAAAATCACTTCAATACTTCCATCGCTATCTTGAGTACATGTCTGTTTCCCACGGTAAGGGAAACATCATTCAGAAGGGGTGAGATATCGAAAGATATAAACAAAAGTATGATAATTAATATATTAGATCAGATCATACGATTATCACCACCTTCAAACAACAGTTATAATAACATATAGCAACAATTTATAACAACAATTATAACAACCGTTAGCAACAACTATTATCACAATAATTATTTCGCAACTCAAACCAACATCAACTCATATCAACATTAACTTCACAATGACTCAAAGTGCGACACAACTATGACCATGCATGTGGTACCCAGGGCTTCAGCCCCCATCGCTAATTGCCAGTTAAACCGAGGCATCAAGGCATAAGCCTTCGTCACTAATTTGCCAATCCAGGCCATCGCCAAAATGCATATGTATATGAATGCAACAAACACATACAACAACAACATCATCGTCACAAAAGGCATAAGCCTATATCGTCGCTATACCAATAAATAGAGGTATACATCGTCACTGAAACATACTTCAACTTCGCATAAAACAACAACAATATACACATCGCTCATAAATCACAAAGAAATAACAACACAACGTACTCATCATAATTCACAAAACAAGCCGATTACAATCACCTACTAGCATATACGAACTACCTCTATAATTTTCAATTAATTTCGGATAACTAAATACACCTAATCTCACATACAATCATCATATTCCCGGTTATATAATTCGAACCCCACCCTTACCTTGGATATGATATTTCTCTACTCTCCCGGTTGCCAGAGCTTATGCCGCCGCTTCCAACTTTTCTCTGAAAATCTTTTCTAACAACGTGCAGAGACGCACCAAAAACCTGTTCGGAAATCGCTTTGTCAGACGGACTTCAAATCATCAAAACGAAAATCGCTCCGGTCAGAAGTTACCTCTACGAGTCTGGAACGTTGTGTCTATGAACCGCGACGATCCAACGGTTGGATTGGGAGAAACGTCCATTTTACTAAGGTGACTCTCCGCTGAAACTTGCTGCGAAAATTAAGGTTTCCTCCATAATTCTTGTCTCTCCTTTCTCTGCAACTTAACTTCCACGTTCTCCACAACTCCTAATTAACCTAATTTCTTTCTTTTATTCAACCTAACCATATAATACTATTATTATTTCCATTAACCTTATTGAGCCTAAGTGATAGACTCCTTTATTACTTCCTAACACCATAATTTGAGTCCAACACTATTCCTAGACTTATTTCTAACATACATCCTCCAACTTATTTTAACCAAATTAATTGATTTCTCGGCATGTCAACTTAATAAATAATTCCAACTTTGCTATTTCTCACACACAACTTAACCCGACTAAATATTCCGATACAATTTCTCATTTAATCCAATGTTATTTTCTACAGCTTCGTCAATCCACCAATTGAATAATACTTCATGGTAATAAACCAATTAACTCTCTTAGGATAATACCAATAATTCCCAACTTCGACAATTTCCAATAATTAATTCCTTTAATAATTTAATTGAATAATTAATTAAGTTCGGGGTGTTACATATTCAATAGGAGCGAGTCCCATTGTCACTTGTTATCCAAGTTAATAAAAGAGGATGTTTGCGGACGTTTAGTAAAGTGTTTGAGCATAGGTGTTCACCTAGCGCGTCCTTTACCCAAGGTATTAAATAGGAGCGAGTCCCATTGTCACTTGTTGTCCAAGTTTAATTAATGTATTTTGATTCAAAGGATCAAGGTATTCAAGAGGTGTTCACTTCTTGTCACTTGACCTCTTTGATTTGATTAAGAAATGATTTAAGAAAGAAATTGATTTAATGTTTTGATCCAAGAGGTGTACACTTCTTGCCACTCGATCTTTCTGTATGATTTAAAGAATTTTTGTAAAGAAGAAACTCGACGTTGAACCGAGAAGTTTATTGTGATGACTTCGCGTTGGACTAAAGTTTATTTGAATGGAAAGAAAGATTGATTAATTAATTTAAGAAAACATTCAACTTAATTAATAAAAATAATTTAAAATCAACTAATAAAAATCAATTAATTAAATAAATTTAACTAATCAATAAAATATAGTTAATAATCAATCAATAGAATTAATTAACCAAATAAATTTTAACTAATTAATTCAAAAATAAAAGAAAAAGATAAGAGTTTTTTTTATTAGTGAACCATGTTGGGCGCTTGGGCCTAAAGCAACAGGCCCGTCAAGTGGAGAAAAGTAAAAACAAAAAAAAAACAAAATCTACAAGAAGGTGTTTGGGTCGGAACTGGGTCGGCCCATGTTCCATTCCCTCCTTCACATCCAACAACCGAGTAAAAAGAAAGAAAAAAAAAACTAAGGCTCTGTTTGGTTCAACAGAGGGGAGCTTAAAATAGGGAAAATAATATAATTATGATTTCTAAATCTTCCCTCCCCTCCAAATCCCTCCAATTTGGAGGGGCGCAAAAAGTGAGTCTAGGAGGGATTTTGCTCCCCTCCCCTCCCCTTATAAACAATGAACCAAACACATATTTTTATAAATATTCCCTCACCTCCCCTCCCCTCCCCTCCCCTCCATCTACTCCCAACCAAACGAACCCTAAAAAAACATGGTGGCGCCTCTGCATAAACGAAAACAACAAAAATAACTAAAGAGGATGAAACTCTCTCCATCTCCCAGCTCGCGATTCTCTCTTCTTCTCTCTCGCACCCTCTTCTGCTATTCAATAAACAAACAACCACAAAGTAAAACTCTCTGCCTCGCTCGATCGCTCTCATATGGCATCGGAACAAACACAAACAACCACAACACACAAATAACCTACCCTTATCCCATACAAATCCCTAAGCTCCAAATTTCATTTGGATTAAGAGATTACAAGATAATGTGAATGGAAACAAGATAACAAACATAAACATGAAGAAAAACAATGAAACTAACTCAGGTATTTTCTTTAAATCCACTCCGGTTCTGGCTCAATCTTCTTTCTGCGATCTTCTTCTATTGTTGTGGTTTTGTCGGATGTTGTCATGTGTCGCTATCCGTTGCGACGTTCTGTTTTGATGCAGAGCCGAGTTGAATCGGTGAGCTGTAATGTTGTATGCGATTCTGCAGGTTTATGGATGAAGGCTTGCTGCTTTGTTGTAGTTGTGAGGTCTGAGTGTTGTATGAGATTTTTTTAGCAAGGTTTTGTGTTTTTCTGTATGGCTCTCGTTGTTTTTTTTTGGCTTTAGTGTCAGGTTGTTTGGTGAGTGAAGTGTTATGAGGTGGTTTGTGGAAGAACTTCAGCAGAGGTTTTGATTATGAATTTTCGTCCTCCCCCTGGTATTGTGTAGAAGCCCCTCTATATAGAGCCTGATGTTAGAATTTGGGAGGGAAAGTTTATTGAATTTGAACATTTGTGTTAACTGAATTTGGTCCTTTTTGTGTGCAGGTTGTTATGGCTATTTGGGTGAAAGGTTTGGGGCTTTTGCAAATTGGGCCTAAACTATATTAAGAAAATGAACTTAAACTTCTACATTTTTTATTTGATTAATAGTAAACTAAAATAAATCTAAACTAAAAGATAAAAAATAGTACTAACTCTAAATAAAATAAACTAAATGATCTAAAACTAATAATTTTTTTATTAAAAATTAAACTAAAAAGATTAAAACACACATTTTTGACATTTTTTTATAAAATTAAAAAAACTATGGAGTCTAAAAAACAAAAACTCCGAAATAATGATAACTCGAATAAAAATATGAAATACAAGCTATTTTTGCTGACTTTAATAAAAAAGTCAATTTTTGAATGATGAATACACGAAATAAAAAATACGACAAACCAACAATGAATGAAATATACGAGTCAAAAATTGGGGTGCGACACCTATGTGACCTAGTGTCCATCTTCACTTCTTCTGTTTTAAAAACAAACTTCAACAAACAATTCAACTGTTTTCAATAAACAATTCAACTGTTTTCAATCAAACTCTCAATCTGTTTTCAAAATAACTTCAATTTCAAAACAATTTCACATGGGTCTCTCCTTGAGTCTAAGTCCCAAAATCCTTTTTCTTTTTAATACTATTTCCAATAAACAACCAAGCTGATGGTAAGGCTTTGTACATTCTTCTTTCAAAGGCCTCCTCTTCATCCAGGTTAGGCTTTACAACTTTTAATTTACAGTTTTCATTTAAATTCCTATCAAATATACACTGTTTAAATCTTCGTCTGAGAACAACCTTAGGACATATAAACTATATATATTATAAACTATATTTTAATTCCTGGTGAAGACTCTTTCCTAATAGATTTCTATAGTTCGAGCTCAAGATGAATTATTCCCGGTGAAACATGTTGAAAAAAGCTTTAGAATAAAAATAGGGCACATCCACCCAAAAGGAATTATTCCCGATGAAACTTCTTACCCATTTGCTTAGAGCCAAACTAAGTTAAAAACCAGCATAGCTTTCTCTTATGCTATTACAAGGACCCTCGATGACCCTCTATTAGCCTCCTCTTGGGCTCACAGTACAAGGACCCACAAGCTTCTTAAAAGCATATCTCATAGCTTCCTCTTGAGCATGTATACAAGGACCCATCAGGTTTCTTATAAACATAGGAACAGGTCTTTAGTCACCTTATATCCTACCCTGGTGAGATTCTTCTATTCTTCAAACCAGACTTCAAACAAGCCAAGTATGTCTCAATCTCAGTATTGAGTTCACCTTTTGGAATGAGAGACTTGCACAGTCTCTATCACCCATACTTTCAATCTCCAATAAGTTTTCTCCTTAGTATAGTTAAGATTCCACATCTATTTCCTCAATAATGTCAGCCTTAATCTTGGGCTTTAAACAAGAAGTACTTTGTCCCCTCTAAGTCACCCACAATTATGGGCTTCGTACAAAACATCAAATAATTCTTTCAGTCAAATAAAACAAAACACTCTTCAGTTAAAGTCAGCCACAATTCTGGGCTTCATGCAGAACACCGTCAAAATAGTCAATCAATAATCTTCCTGTGGCAACAACCCACAGAGCCAGTCAAACTCTTTTAAGCCTTAAGCTTGGGTCTTGTGCAAGCTAGTCAAAAAAGTATAAATCTTTCTTACAGAGGCGAGACATGATTCATCTCTATGAATAGACTTTTCCATTGTTATACCACATTCAAACATAACTAACAACATTTTCATAAAAAACATTTCCCATTTAGATTGATATAAGACTTCCTGCTCTATTAACTTCATGTCCAGACTGCTACCTTCCTCTAATGGTTTAAATCTTTTACATTATATAAGATGATACTGGCATACTTGCACACACACAAGTAAGGTCTATCTCTTATCATGAAAGAACCCTCATTTTCACTCACTTTCAAAATGTTTGTGGTAAAACAATTGAAATATCTCTCCGTTAAGATGACGACTTGTCTCTTTTCTGCAAGCATAGATTTAATTCAAACTTCAACCTTGAGTTCAAACAAAGCACCCAAAAATCAATTCATTTCTCTAATTAGTTCCCCAAACTACAAAATTTTTTGACTTCCATTGGGGATATGTAGGCATGAGATTCACAAGGAATCTTTGCGAGCTAATAAAAAACCAAAAACAGTCAGTTCATCTGCCTTTAAATTCAACTCAATTCTCTCTCCTAACACAAAGGGGGAACTTTCCCAATCAAGCAGCAAACACACAGACACAGAGAAGGTTCCCGTAGAGTACTGCGGATATGTAGGGAGCTTAAAACCTTCTCTATGTATAACCAACCTCCCGAACTCCAGAATATCTATTTAGGTGAAATCCTCACACCTAGAAAACTCTTAGGGTTTATTTGAGATCTTTTTCCCCTTCCTCCTCGTAGGATAATTTAAAAGTTCGTGTGCTTTTGTAGGAAGAACTGAAATAAAATTCCTCCCGCAAGGACGCCTCTCTCAATCCAAATTTCGCATGAAAGGTCCAGCGTGCCGTCCTCCCAAGTAAAACGGGGAGTTAAAAAAAGCGATACCACAATGAGTAATAAATATTACTATGAATAAACTGAAGGAAAATAGTTCACATCCTAAGCAGGATTATTTTGATGGTTTAAAATCTTTGAGAATGTTTTTGTGAAGTATTACAATTTCTTTGTTAGATTTTAGAAATTTATATAGGTATTATCCTACACCCAACATATATTATATATGCCACATGCACCACATGAATTTTTTGTGTTTTTAGTCTTATAGGAATAATCTGTTTTACTCTTCCATGAATAAGCTTTTTTTCCTAAGCTATGTTATTATCTGCTCTTTCTCGGTTTTTTATCTTGTGCAGAATTCTCATATTCATTTGTACTGAGTATTTTTTGCTTAATAAAAACTGGTATGAAACATGTTTGTCTCGAAACTGACTTGAGCCCCTAAAAATTGGTATGGAGCATGTTTTCCCTGCATTTCTTAAAGGTCATGATAACATTTCAATTTCAGATCTTTGACGACAGTCTGATATAATCTCTTATATTTGATTTCTATGAAGCTTCTGATTTTTTCTGGAAAACTGAGACTTTTTTATTTTAAGTTAGATCCACAATGTCACCCGCTCTTGAGGCCTTAATTTACTATCAACTAAAGAAAATATCAGTTGCCATCACATACTGAGGCTAAAATTCCTCAATTAAAAATCTATCTTTTTGGCTTTTGTCTCACAATCTTTGAAGGTTTTAATCTCAATGGCACACTTGATTTGTTTTTCCAAATATACTGATTTTCTTATAAACGTTCGTATATCAAAAATAATTTGAAAGCAAAATAAAGTTGATTAATGAAAATTAGAATGTTGGTTAATGAAAAGATGAAGTTAGTTAATAAATGCTCAGATATAAAAAAAAATTAGTAGTAAAACAAAGTTGGTTAATGAAAAGTAAAATGTTGGTTAATGAAGATATGAAGTTTGTTAATAAACGCCAAGATATTATAATTTTTAGTAAAATAAAGTTGGTTAATGAAATATAAAGTACTAATCAATAAAGTTATGAAGTTGGTTAATCATACAATTTTATATCAATATCTCTTAATTTAAAAATAAAAATAAATATATTTTTTTTGAAAATATTTATTATTATAATATTCAATGTTCACATTATTAAATATTTGTGAAATAGGATGTAGAGTCAAATTTAGTGTCAAAGTAATATTTCTCTTATCACATAGACATATTGAGCCCTATTTTAGAGCTTAAGATGAATGATATGGATATTGAAAAATTATAGTTAAATTATTTAAATAATTAAAAAGTATGAAGTAATATAGTATATTGAGTGAATGTATGCTCTAAGAAACAACTTAGCAGTTGACTAGACTATATATAGGAAATCTCATAATATTTAAAGAAATTGATTTAGAGAATATATAATATATTTCTTATTTATGTCAAGATTGATATAATTAGTAAAATTTCATTAATTCTAGATATGCAATTAGAATAACATAATTACTATTTCTTTAATTGGAATATGAATTGTGTATATGTATTTTATGTACCTTTGAATGTTTATAATATGAGAAATAATTTACTTACTCTTATGGAATCAAAATCATCCATTCTATGTGTCTCTGTCCATTAGAAAACCTACGAACTCATCCTCCATTGCGGCACAACCTAAACACTTAGACATTCATCTTCCTTGGTTGCAAGATTTCCTGTGTGTTCACAGAACACTTTTTCTATTACTGCTATTGAAGTTTCCATTAGTTGAATTAGGTATTTAACCTATTTTTGATCTTACAATGTCTGGATATGATACTTACTCTAATAAACCCACAAAGGCTGAGAGAGAAGATGTCAATCCTCAACACTCTACAAAATTGCAGAATATCCATTCTTCCTGCAGAATAAACAGTAAAAATCATCTAAAATGGTCTTAACTCATTCATACAATTCTGAAAGGAAAACGAGAAGTGAAACACTTAGCAAATCCTGCACCTAAGTTGGAGGATCCAAACTTTACCAAATAAGATTAGATTGACTCCATGGTTATTTCATGGTGTGGAGTTCCATGGTGTAGTTTTAAAAAGTACATATGTGTGGCACCCTTATGCTGGTAGGGGTGGCCAAAGCCTTTAAGGATTTTCGGTCGTTTAGGGCAAGTTCATGGAGGTGAGAGGTTTTGTTTCTAATGTGTTTTTGATTTAGAGAGGACAACATGTTTTAAGTTTATCATTTATTTAGGTTGAATCTCGTATTTCACAGTGAGTCCCTTAGTTAGTGATTAGTCTCTCAATCATGTGTGAGTCCCTTAGTCAGGGGCGGGCTATCACTCCCTAGGCAAGGGTCTCTTGTGTAGCTTGTGTGTCAGCTTAAAGATATCAAACATCAGTCGATCGAAGCGCTCGATTTCATTTAATGTAAGCAATGGTGAATTCTTTTCGAGACGTTAAACAGCCTTGGCCTTTACACGTTTCAGAAATGTGTTAAGCTTTTTTTAGAGATTTTTGGGGGAAGTGCAAAAGGTTTTTGAACAATTGTGGCTTTAACTTCCCTATAAGAGGCTTCCTTGTTCCCCCTTTTCATTTTATTTACTTATTTTGTTCACATAAAATTCTACAAGCTTCCTCTGGTTTTCTGTTCGCATAGTCTTCTGCAAGCTTCCTATAGCTTTTTTTCTATTCAAAATCCTTTCAGGTACTGATTCCTTCTCTATTTCCCTTTTTTAACAACACTAGTTAGGGATTTAGACAAAAGGCTTTATCGTCGGGCTCTAGACTACCCTAAAGTTTTAGTTTTATTAGATTGAGGGCTATAGTAGTCCTATTAGCAATTTTAATTATGGTAGTGATTTCCTTTTTCTTCTTTTGTATTCCCAAGAAACAAAGAGATAATGGTTGGCCCCTCCAGAAGGTGCCAGAAACATAAGAAAATGGGGTTTGGATTGGGTTGCACCAAATATAATCTTTTTGCAACACACAACACAAGGTTAACAAGTGAATAAAAATAGATGAACAAAATTATTTTTATCTTATCCCACTGTTAACTAAGTTACTTTATTCCACCCTCCAAGGTGATTTTGTCTTCTCAATAAAGACTTAATCCACTATAACCAAACTGATTACAGACAACCACAATGACTGCATCCAGTGTCTTCTTGAGACTTCTGACTAACACTAGTCTCTCAAAGAAACAACCATAATAAGCTGATGATCAACCTTACTGACAATCCTAACAAGTTCAGCTAATCCTTATCGTGAAACCACTATGACCGTGTCCATAATCTTCTCGAGGCTTCTGACTAACACTTACTCACCCAAGGAATCTAATCAACCAAGTTGATTACAAGTGTGTATTACAAAGATTCTTATAATAAGAAAATTACACAATGTTTAACTTCAACAACACAAAAGTGTTGATAAGCAAGTACGAATAAAAGCTCCTTGCTAAAAAAATACAAAAATATACATTGAATTTCTCTAATAGAGTTTGTGCAGCGCTTTGGTGTAGTTTTGTAGAATTGACTCGTTGATTTCAAATTCTACCAATGGTTTCCTTTATAGAGAAGGATAGATCCATTGGAGGGTAGAATAGAAAAGAAAAGTACATATGTAAGTCCACAATGGTCATGGTGGGAATGGTAGACAACAAGTACAGGTTGGACTGTCCTTACGCCACCCTATAAGAGTAGAGGTCACAGTTTATATTAGTACTTTTATGATCACCATCAAACGCAAGCCGTTATTAATCTTCTAAGTCTTCAAAGGCTTCTGATTGTATATTGATTGAATCATGTTATAGATGATCATAACTTGAGTCTTCAAAACCTAAGTCTTTGAGTCTTCAGAACCCGTTCAGTAGAACCTTGTCTTTATTGTCTTCAGCACTTGGTCTTAAGAAGTGATTTCTTCAGATCTTTAGAACTTGTTCAGCAGAACCTTGTCTTTAACATCTTCAGAACATGGGACACACGAGAAAAGATTTACAAGGCCTCCAAAGCTTCCTTTATAAGTCAAGATTAAAAACTCTTGTATTAACGTTCCTCATAACCGTTGTAGAAGTAGCATTCCAGAATCTTGACTTCCATTGTAACACAACACTATTATTCTTCCAGAGTGTTGAGTTCAGAACCTGATGATGTCACACACCTTCTTACTAGAGTCAGGACCCGCAAGTCAAAAGCCACACACTAGAAAGAAATCGTTAGTGTATACAATTGTTGCTTAGGATAACATGTAAAGTTATCATCAAAACTTAAGGCCAGACGAAGAACCAATCTTGTTCTTACAATCTTCCCCTTTTTGATGATGACAAAACCATGTATTTTAATAGAAAAATTTATACTGGGTAATCACCATAAAACTCAAATTCAGAAAAGCTAACTAGCTCCCCTTGAGTTTGTTAATACTTTAAAATTCATTTATGCTTGTTCAAAGTCTCCCCTTCAGCCCAAGACTCACAAAATAAATTTTGAAGTACAAAATGAAATATAAAGAGGGAGTGCTTCTCCATTGACGTCTCATCAGAGTCTGACTAGAGTTGTCTGGTCTTCATCTCAGAACTTAGTGTACTATTAGAGCATTATGAGTATCAAAACCTTGTTTAGTTACTATCTTGATGCCAAGCATCAAACATCAGAACAATAATTTTGTCAGTAATATTGAATGAAAATTAAAATATTTTTTTATATATTATAAAGACTAAATTCAATATAAATCAATTTTGAAAATATTAAAACAAAATAAAAAAAATATTTACACAAAACAAAAAATAAAATAAAAATATTGTTCTTGTGTAAAAACCAGTTTATAAGGTGAGCTTGTCCCTATGGTAAGAGAAGCTGCTAAACGAATAGTGTTTGTAAATAGCTTTGGGGATTTAGAGTAGGGATGTCAATGGGGCGGGGCGGGGGCGGGGGATACATTCCCATCACAATCCCCGCCCTCAAATCTATTCCCCATCCCCACTTCGGGTCCCCGCTACGGGGAGATTTTGTCCCCCATCCCCATCCCCGCGGATCCCCACGGGACCCCACGGATCCCCATGGTTCATGCGGAGATTCATAAACATGATTTTTTATTTACTATTTTAAATCAAATTAATAGTAAAAGCTTAAAAAACTAACCACAAAAAATTTAGAAATTATTCTTTTACGATAAATATATTGTTTTAACAATATTTAATCTATAATATTGAGTGTCATGACCACCAAAATTTCAAACTAAAAAAATTGAAATAATCATTTATATCTCACTCTTTTACTAACAATACATATATATTTTAAATTTGTGTATAAGATTAATTATATGAAATGACAAATAAACTTCCATAATAATTTAAAATTATATAAAACTTAAGGACATTATGTTATTTTAGGCGGGGCGGGGACTCCACGGGGCGGGGGATATTTACGCCACCCCCGTCCCCGAAGTGCCTTCGGGGAGACTTTGTTCCCCATCCCCGTCCCCGCGGGGAAAAAAATCCCCACCTTTGGGGCCCCAAACGGAGAATCCCCACGAGGATCCCTGCTAATGGAGGCAAGTTGACATCCCTAATTTAGAGGATGTGTACTGAACACTTTGCTCCAAGATGAATGTCTTGCTTAACCCCTTTTGTGGGAGCCCCTATTTATAGCTTTATTTTGGCCCTTAAGACCTCATTAAAGAGGTAACTTTCGAGCTTCTCACGTTATAAGTGTTGAGATGGATTTAAATGCCTGATCATTTATGGCATAATCAATCATCAATTATAGTCGAGCTATGTATAACGTGTATAGACGTTACGACCCTTTGCATCTCGTCCCTACGCGGCCTTTACTAGTACCCGACTGAAGTACCCGTTAATGATACCTCTGTATCCAACTACGACAACCCGAATGGACCTGTATAGTAGCCCATATCCGGCTTGTATACTCGACTGGCCTTGTAGGTTATTAGCGGGTAGGTCTATGAAGCGTATATGAGTATGCTCGTCTTTAGGTCGCGGTCTTACAATAATCCCGAGCCCGGAACAAGCCCCCCGAGTAGGTGTTCTCATTCTCATTGAGAAGAAGTGCTCGGATGAAATTCTCGGATTCTTTCTTATAGCCATTTGAAACGTGTCAATCAAATGATAGGTTGCGTGTCTAGCGAGTTTTTAGGCACTAGTAATGATGGCTTTTATGGGGAACGAGTATTCTTAGGGAACTGTTCTCCTAGAACTTATTATTGCTTTAAAGCCTATTTAAACCCTTTTCTGCTCCACGCTTCTATCATTGTCTTCCTGCAAGCTAATTTATTCAAAAAGCGCTCCCGATTCTCAATCTTCCCAGCAAGTATTTATTTCTCAGGTATTGTTTCCTTTTCTTCCTTTTATTCTCTTAGTTTATTTTTCAATCAAAACAAACGTACTCAGCTATGGCACGTATGGGCGAGTACCATAAGATGTTTGACAAACCCCCTAATGCCGTTGAGAGAAAGGAGTTATGGGATTCGTTCTTGAGAGACGTGGAAGAGAGTTTATGGAAATATGAAATGAATAGACTTCTTAACGAGACCTATTATGATTCTGATTCATCTTCCTCTTCCTCCTCCGGTTCCGTAGAATTCATTATGCAGACCGCCGCTCCTTTTGACGACGAAGTCATGAGCTACAAGGCTAGCTCTTTTGACGAAGTTGAGATAGCGAAGCTCCTCTCCCTTGGAGGGATTTCCTCGACCGGGAATGAAGACGACCTAGTGCTTGAACCTTGTGGGCCTAGGGAGAGAGTTTGTACCCTTTGCCCAGCGAGTTCTAAAGAGGAGCTGTTCTACTTTTATCTGAGTGTGATAGAAACCTTTTATGTGAGGATTCCTTTCTCGAACTTTGAAGCCGACATTCTCAAAACTGTGAACGCAGCACCATCACAACTCTGTCCTAATAGCTGGGGGCTTCATAAAAGCCTTTCAGAGAGTTTGTAAGGCCGTTTCTATTGTACCTAATGTAGGCTTGTTTTTCTCTTTCTTTGAGGTGAAGGGTTTAGAGAAGAATAGCGGGATACAAATAAGTGGTATCCCTTCAAGAAGCTTTCTAATAGCTTACACCAGTAATTACAAGGATTATAAGGGCAAGTTTGTGAGAGTGAAGGGCGGTCCGACTTGTCCCCAAGTCCTCTATACAGCCGATGGCCACACACGCTTTCCTCACTACTGGACAAAAGACCCTGTTCCCATATGTGGTTTTACCTTTGAGAAGCTAAGTGAAGTGGAGCATGTTTGTTTGAAAGTCTTAGATTCTTTCATAATGATAAAAATTGAATCCTTGCTCCCGGTTCCTGATAAGGAACTTCTGGCCTTTCTTGGTAATGACCTTTTTATCGAATAAGCATTTATTTTGTCTTTTTATGCATTTCTAATTGTAGCAACCTGCCCTAAAAAATAAAATTTAGAGTCGCCACCTATTCTACCAGGGCGAATAGGAAACCCTACGAAGTTAAGAAATCTGGGTAAGTTATTATATTCAGGTCAAGGGAAGGTGTTAGGCACCCTTAACCCTTTCCTAAGGTTTGCATTTAAGGTTTGTAAGAGTATTATGGTAAGGTTTAGGGTTTATAGCTAAGAAAATGAATAGGGTGAAAAGTGAGATTTAAACCTAATTGAGGTTTTGGGGAAGGGGACTCGCCTTGTTGCCAAGTGTCTACGTACCTCCTTAGGGAGGATCAGAGTCAACGTAGTTCGGGGAGGGTTGTACGCCTTAGATTTAGTATGAGTGTGTTGAAGGTATTTTGAATTACCTTATCGCAGTTTTGAAATTCGTAGTTTGTGAGGTATTTTGAATTACCTTATCGCAGTTTTAAAATTCGTAGTTTATGAAAGAGATGTGTTTTGATGTGGCGTACAACCCTGATTATTATATGTTTTCATTAATCGTGATGATCAATGGGTTTGATCACCATAATTAACAAATAAAGAAATTATTGCTAATTATTCTAATCGATTGATTCGATTATCACCATTAGCAAATTGAAGTTTTTTAATAGATTATTTAAATTGTTTTGGAAATTGAATTATTTTTATTATTAACCATCGCAACCAATTAGTTTGATTAAAACGATTAATAAATTAATGAAGAATTTTAACTATCGTTAATTATCATAATCAATAGGTTTGATTAAAACAAATAACAAATTTATGAAGATTGCTAATCAACGTAACCAATCGAATCGGTTAAAACCCTTAGCAAATAAAACTTATTTAGATATATTGTTTAATTAATTAAATAATCGATTATTAATCATCACGACCGATTAATTCGATCAAAACGATTAATAAATAAATCTTAATATTAAATTATAAATTAAATTAATTGAATAAATTAAATGGGAAGCCTAATCCTAATTAAATTAATCCTAAATTTTTAACCTATTTTTAATGAATTAACCCTAAATTAAATTATCCTAAAAATTAATTATCTAATTATCCTAAAAAAACCTAATTAAAATTAATCGAATTAAATTAATTAATTTTTAAAACCTAATTACCTAATTAAAATTAATCTAAGTCTATTTAGTTAATTATTGGTTAATCCAAAATTAATTAAATTAATTAAAAGGTTAATTCTAACAATTAAACTAAAATAAAAAAACCTGGTGGGCGCTGCAATCCAGTATTGCTGGTTGGTGAGTGTCCATGGTGTGTGTGCATCTTCTGGTCCATCAGATGAGCATTTGTGGTAATCCAATGGCCGTGGTTGGTGGTTGTATCATGGACTTGCGTGTGTTGAACACGCTGAATCTAAGAAGAAAAGTGAGCACAATAATGTGGAGAGTGGGAATCGAACCCCCTCCCTTATGCATAAAGTCCTTAAGCGCTTCCCCTTTGCCATTGAGTCATGTTTCGTTCGCTATAAATAGAATCAACACCATAATAAATATATGAAACATAGGTAATTCAAACGTTTTCTAAAAAAAGGATTCGCGCGCGCTTCCCATCATCTTCTCCATTTGGTCTGGATTTTTTGCCTGCGACCTTGTAATACAGTGAACTGACTTTTAAAGAAAATGTTGCGGTAAGCAAGAGTCGCCACCGACTTTTATTTTATCCAATTTAATAGAAAGGCTAAAAGAATAGAAAAAACCTTTAAAAGAAATTTTGAGTTCGGGGGGTAATTTATACAAAGGGAAGGTGTAAGGCACCCTTTGCATCCATGGTTTTCCATGGGCTCTTAATTGCTTAGCTCACTTTGAAATGTTTGAAAATGTTTGCAGTGAATAAAGAAAAAATATTTGAATAAGGACTTTAGCTTGTAAATAAGCGTAGCCTTTTTGAAGGTTTTTGATAAAGGGTAAGAAAAAAATTTAAACCAGAGCAAGCAATTAAGAGGTAATTACCCTAACATGATAAAAAGTTCTTTTAGCCTTTCAGGGCTATCCATACCATAGGAGGGTTGAAGGATCGTCGAAGTTATCGTTCGCCATAAGACTGTCCCTGCCATAAAGAGGGCAGGTAGTCTAAGGGAATGATAGAATAGTCTTTTTAGGCAACCAAAGAGGACGCCTCAACAATCGAAAGGGACTATCACATCATATCGTAGGCAACCTCGAGGGACGAAATTATATAACCGAAGGCAGCATCGAAGGGACTTATGATCTTTTTGTGATGAGAATGAATTGAGGGCAACATTTGCTGAGGTATCCTCGGAATCTGAGGGACTTGACTATTCTGTAATAAACAAGGCAACAGACAACAAGAGGGGTTACCATAAAAGGTGTGTGGGTGCACAATCACGTGATTTAATTCAGTTATTTGTAATTAGGCAAACTAAATTCATTAGCAGGCTTGCACTCCCTAGGATTACTAACCACGCAGTTATAATATAAAGCGTAACAGTTTAAGTGCCTTCAAGGCCAAACAATACAAACCCTAAGCAGTTACAAAAATATATCAACCATGGGGAGGGGGAAAAAGCAGTTTATAAGATAAAATTAATAGGTCAACCACAAGTAATAATATCGGGGTTAGAAATTAAATGAGAAAAAGTTTAGGGTTACCACAAAGTTTGAGCTTTAATCGATTGGTTAACCCTGAAAATTAACGAAGGAAAAATAACAAAAGGGGTGAGTGTATTACAGATTCATTTGGCAATGGATGCAAATCCTATTTTAATTCAAAAGGCCAAA
This sequence comes from Vicia villosa, assembly GCF_029867415.1. NCBI lineage: Eukaryota > Viridiplantae > Streptophyta > Magnoliopsida > Fabales > Fabaceae > Vicia > Vicia villosa. The sequence continues at coordinate 157,666,443 of NC_081180.1, forward strand.
TTAAAATAAAAATAAAATGATTTGAAATTAAATAAAAAAATAGAAACTTAGCTTTTCGATTTGGTATGGCGCGTGGCTGAAAGATCCTGGGGTATCCCTGAAATTTTGCTCAAAGAAGAAAAATTGTTAGTGCATTAGTGATCTAATGACAAACCTCGCAACCCTGATTAGGGCACAAGTTAACCATGATTAATATAATAAAAACCCTAAGTTAATTAATTATTGGTTTTCAACCTAATTAATTAAATTGACAAAAATATGTTTTCGATTAAATTATCTAACCCTAATAATTAACCTAATTAAATAATTAAATTAATCACTTAATTATTCTAATTTAAGTTAATCATCTAATAAAACTTAATTTTTATTTAAGTAGGAAAAATATTTTATTATTATGTAAAAAGGATTTTAAGAAACAGAAAAGAGTTTGGGTAAAAATAAATAAACATAGTAATAAAAATAAATAGTTAAAACTAAATTAAATAAATAAATAAAAAAAGGAAAAGAAACTTAGCTGGGTGCTGGATCTGGTGTGATGCGCTCCTGAGGGGGTATGGTAGGGCAGTGCTTTCTGGATGTTGGATCTGGTTGCTGGGGAGATCAATGGTACATATTTGAGGGTTTACCATAGGCATGAGCAAGCCATGTGCGCTAAATCTGTGTAAATCACATAACAAAATATTGGCAAAATAATCATGCAAGGAGCAGGGCTCGAACCCGTGCCCTTGCACATGGAAAGCTCATGGAAACATTACTTCTCCGCTGGGACAAGATTCATTCGTTGTTAATGGAACGGAACGCATGGTATATAATAAAAAATGAGTTCCATATCCTGAAAAACGCGCGCGGCCCAATCAAATTTGAAACGAACCAACAACTGACTGCCACGCAATCATCTCTTTCATCTTCAAGAACCAGACCCATCTAGCTACGAACCAGCCCCTGTTTTTCTACGAAATTGCACGTAGCCAATACACCTGTAAACACAAAACTCGCAACAACACCAAATAAATTCCAGACAAAATGATGGTTAGAATCAGTATCTCCGCCTGAACACATTGGTGCCCTTGGTTTGGGCCAATTTTACCTGTACCAACAGACCCCAAATTTGAAGTTTCCAAACCTAACAATGGTGGATCCTGGCTTCAGCACTTAAACTCGAATTAAACCATTTAAATACGCTGCAAATCTCATTACTAACACGAATATATGATCAAAACATGTTTATGTTGAGTAATTGAATGAAATCGACTAAAAAAATAAGACACGAAACGTGTGTACCGAGGCCTTTTCCACGTATTGGGATCGAGGGGGATGAGGTGATTACGTCCAGAAAGCTTCGAAGAGTGGACTATGATGCTTTGTTTTGCTTGAATCGGCCTATAACCTTGACTGCTATACCCACTTTATCAACGATCTTTTTGCCTTCAAGGATGAGAAACTGACTGCAAAAAACTTCCCCTAAAGCTTTGGCTGAGTTAGGTATTTGTAGAGGACTGAATTAGGGTCTAAATTCTGAACTGAATCTCTTTGAATCAACAATTTGGAAATTTTATGCAAATTGATTTGTAAATCTTCCTTAATATATCCAATTTCAATCCAATATTAATAATTGCCATTAGCACGAAATTTGACATATTATATGGTGTGATTGATGATTCGAATTGATCAAAATAATATCTCCAATCAAATCTTTGATTTTCCTTTGATTTTCATGAATTATATCACTTTTAAATAAATAAAAAATCCATATAAAATCAAATAAAACTCAATAATTCATGGGAGTTGGATTGTATGTCTTTGATAACTTGTGGATCAAGATTGGGTCAAAAAAGATTGGGCTCATTTGCAAGAAATTCATTTTGGAGCCTTTTACTTCACATTTTTTCTCTTAAAATTGTCCAACTTTGACAAGCCATATCTCTCTCATTTTTTAAGATATGGAAGAGTTCTAGTACTTTTTGGAAACCTCAAGATGTACTCTATAAGCCACTTTGGAAGATTTTTTTCATTTGAGGATTTTATCTTGATGATATGGGCTTTGACAAAAAACTGCTTTTGGTTGACTTTCAAAAAGGACCTATAATCTTTTAATCCATATCTCTCAAATGAAGCATTTTTAGACTTGGCATTTGAGAGACAATTTTGTATAGAATTCAATTTCCTTCAAATTGAGCTTTGGATGGGACATTTCTGATGTTCCATGTGAAAGTTATGGCTGGTCAAAGTTCAGTTGACTTTTAGTCCAAAAAACCCTAATTTAGAAACTTTGGATTTTATTGATTTCTGAACTTTTCTTGATGAATCATGATCAATCCTTGATCAAATGATGAATGATACTTCAAAATGAGGATGTTGACCAAAAATCAAGAATTTGACTGTACTTTGACCACAGTTGACTTTTAGGTCAAACTAGTCGACTGTTGACTTTCTGAGCAATTGACTGGGCAATCCTTGGAATTGAAGCTTGTACTTTGCCATAAAGATAGTTTGAAACATCATGAGTCATATGAAATCCATTGGAGACCTTGAACCATTGATTTTCTTTAGAGAATTTGAAACCCTAATTCATTGAGCCATTGTTTAGGAGAGTGTATTTTTGAGCCTTGAACTTTAGTATGAGCTTGAATAGGGAAATGAGATGGACAAATTTTGTGGTATGACAGACCTAGCTGCCCTTTAGCAACGAATCCTCACCGTAGCTACTCTCTGCAACATCAAAACTCAACCAAACCTAAACATGAATCAATATTAAAGACATAGGTCGAACCGAAATTCGACCCTGAATCCAAAGATATACTCAATTTCAGTCAATTCCAGCTCTAACTAAAAAACCCTAATTCGAAGAACAAGAACCCTAACAATGGTGAATTCTTTATTCTGCAATCGAACTTAAATTAAACCATCCAGAAAGCTTTCAAACATCATTTTAAGCATAAATATACGATCAAAGCGTGTTCATGATGCATGATTTATCATAATCGAACATAAAAAATAATGGAAAACCATGAGGGTAGTGAATGCAAATTAGTTTGCTTCAGGCTCGTGTGAGTATTGGGAAAGCTTCCTGGGATTGATGTGAAGCTTGATTGAACCTCAAAATCCCTTGAATCGGACTGTAAGGGCCAGATCGTGTTCCCCTCTCTTTCAGTTTCTTGCAAGCTTATATATAGCTCTTCTGTGGCCAATCCTTCCCCCCACGCATCTGAATAGACCCAAATACTTATAGGGAATGCCTTAGGTCAACAAATATGACTTAAATCTTGCTAATTGAGAAGATTGAGATTTGATAGAAACTTGATTTTCAATTTTTCTAAAATTGACTTTTTTGAATCCAATCTTCTATCAATCATGCCTTGTACGATTCTGATCAGATATTTGATGTTTGGATTACTTGATATGGCCACAAAATAAATCTCATGATTTAATTCAATTGTTCCATATTTTATTTGATTTATTAATTATTTAAATGAATAAAAATTCACATAAATAATAATAAATGTTATAAAAATAAAATAATTGGACCAAGAGTCTCCATTTAGCCCCTGAACACGTTGGGGATCCAAATCTTAGGCCCAAAAGCTCAAAACATCTAAATTCAACACTTTGCATTTTGTGCATCTTCTAGAAAATGACCAACTTTAACACGCCATAACTCCTTCAATTTGTATCATATGGATATGTTCTAGAACTTTTTAGAAATCCCAAGATGTCTTCTACAAGCCACTTTGGAACATATTTTTCATTTGGAGATTTTATCTTGATGATATTGCTCCTGACAAAAAACAGCTTTTTGCGATCTTCTAGAAGGACCTGTAATATTTTGACTTATATCTTTTACGCGGAAGCATTTCTTGACCTTGGGCCCAACATCAAAGTCGTAGAGAATTGAATTTCCTTGAGAATACGCTTTGATTGGGGAATTTTTGATAAGGCATGAAAGACTTATGGCCAGTCAAAGTTAGGTTGACTTTCTCCTAGAAACCTTAAATTAGCAACTAGGTCTTTTGATGATTTCTGAGCTCTCCTTGACGAATCATGATTAACCCTTGATCAAATGATGGATGTTACTTCAAAATAAGTATGTTGACCAAAATTCAGGAGTTTTGACTGTACTTTGACCATAGTTGACTTTTAGGTCAAACTAATTGATTGTTGGCCATTTGAGCAATTTAATGAGCAATCTTTGGAGTTGAAGCTTGAATTTTGGCATGGATATAGTTTGAAACCTAATAAACCATATGAAATCCATTGGAGCCCTTGATGCATCCTTTCTCCTTAGCAAATCCACAGCCCTAACTTGAGGACCCTTTGATTAGGGGAGTGTGCCTTGAGTTAACCCTTGAGCCTTTGATATTCAGATGAGCTTGAGCATGAAAATGTGGTGGGCAAATTTTAGGGTATGACACTAATCTATGTGATTTTCTTTTATGCATACAAAATGACTGATTTATCTCTTACCGAGAAAAGAAAACTCCTGATGCAGTCTCGTGCTGCTCGAGGAGGAACTAGAGGCCCGACCGAGAACAAGTTTGACCTTACCGACCTTGAGACTCAGACCGACAAACGTAAGAAGTTTACGGCCTCAAAGTCTTCGTCCATAGAACTTCCTGAACAGGAGATGCCAACTCAAGAAGTTGTCGAGGAGAAATGTCAGCCGACTCCAAAGAAGCATCGAACATTAATGAGCGAAGATACATGTAAAAGAGATGTTGACATGCTTGCTCTTATGTGAGGCCCTAGTGAAGGTAGTGGTGACAAGCCCGGAGAGTTCAGGTTTTGGAGAAATGACTTTGATGGAGTCAAGTATGCGTATGACTATATGAATGCTGAGGGTGATGTTCAGAGAGCCAAATCAGTGAGTCCTCAAGAGCTCTTTCAAAATCTTACCTCTTACCTTATGAGGAGCATGATCCTGTCCTTGGGTCTCTTTGAAGTTGGGGACGACAATGTGAGAAAGGCCCGCAATCTTAAGAAAGACTAGAAGCTCCAGGCAGAGAAGATGTCTAAGCTGGAAAAGAGTTTGAGGGATGTGGAAGACAAGGCTTCCGGCTTGGAAAAAGACCTTGTCGAGCTGAAGACCAAGAAAGAGTCCTCGGATTCCCAGCTCAACAGCACTATTGCCGATCTGAAAGATCAGTTGAAGTCGGCAATAGATGCTAATGAGGACTTAAAGGAATCTCTGAAGAAATCGTAGATCGAGGTGCTAACAGTTGGCGATGAGGCTTTTGACAAAGCTAAGGAACAAGTCCTGGTGCTTCACCCTGAAGTAGACTTGCCCGAGGTGGATTTCCTTAAGGTAGTGCAGGATGGTCGCCTTGTGGATCCACTGGATGCAGAACGTACTCCTTCTCCTTGACCTGCTGTGAATGAACCTGTGAATGTTGCCAAGTTGCATCAGGCAAATTTGTGAAGAATTTTGAAGTTTTTTCCTTGTTTTGGTTAGTCATCCGCTATGGATGTGTAGTGGCGGAAAATTTGAGTTTAAGTCATTGGTTAACTTAATTCGTTAAAAAGCAAGAGTCGCCACCGAACTTTTTTGATTCCAAAATAGGAAAGGGAAAAAACTCAAAAAACCCACAAAGAAATCTAGATACGGGGGTTGGTTATGCAAAGGGAAGGTGTTAGCACCCCTCACATCTGTGGTACTCCACAGGAACCTTTTGAAAATTTGTGTTTATGTTGAAACCATTTTTGTTTGCTAAAAGAAGAAATGAGAAAAGAAATATATACAAAAGAAAAAGGTTATTTACCAAAGTTTGCTCGACAAGACATAAAAATCTTGTGCCTACATACCTCCTCAGTGCAATGGAGAAGTCAGAGCATTTGTAGTTCTGCTCAAAAGTTTTGAAAAGAGGTTTTATTGAAAACAAGTTTTAAAGTAAAAAGAGTGCAAGCGCACAAAAGAGTTTTAAAAGAAGATCACTCAACAAAAGTCAAGGTTTTATTATGAAAAGAGTTTTGAAAACAGGTCGATGGCGATGCGCGAGGCACCCGACTTACAAAGAGTTGGTTGGGAGCTTGGTATATGGACCAAGTAATGCGGGGGTGAAGATTTATTAAAAGAGAAAAATGGAAGAAGTAAATGAAAACAAACAAGCTCATACAGGTAGAATCTATACAAGCATAAGGGTTCAAACATAAAGGAATGAACATGAAAGAGGTAAAATAAGAGTGTACGTGCAAGTGTGCATGTGTAAGTACGGTTGATGGCGATGCGTGAAGTGCAATCGACTTATGGTAGAAAACGGCTAAGGACCTAAGATTCTTTTATTTTGAAAAAAACGGTTAAAAAGCATGCAATGCACAATAATAAAATAAAACGGTAAAGGGAAGCGGTAAAATTATTACAAGGCTTCGGGGATGGGGATTACACACTTAACCGAATAGGGATGAAAATTAACTACTAATTATTACAACCCAATCAAATTTTAAAGCTAAATATAACGATAATATATACACAATTAAAATGAAATATAAATGTCCACAAGTTCTCAAAGATGGTAATACCTCACAAAAATCAAGCAAATGTTAGTCACGGATATATATAATGCATGGGAAATGATAAAGAAAATATTAACAATTAATCAAGAAAATAACAAAAGAGAAAATATAGAAATAAGCATATTAAATCTAAAGGAAATTAAAATTAAACAACATATTTTTGGTGTTTTTAATATGGAAAATAAAATCTAATTCTAAACATGTTTTTGGTATTTTTAATATGAGAAGTTAAACTAAAAAGAACTAACATAATAAAATATTTTTGCATTTTTGATAATAGTAGAGAAATAAAATCTAACTAAGTATATTTTTATATTTTTAATATTTTTTTATCAAAAAATTAAAATAAACCAAACAATCAACCAATTAGACTAAAAATTATTAAAAGCAAACATTAAAATGGCGGGTGCAATCAAAGAACATGGGGCGCTGCTGGGCTTTAAAGGGAGCCCAAGATAAATTCAAATAAACCTGCTACAGGGGGTATACTCGCAGGTAAAGAGGTGCGGTTATAGGGAAACTCGTTGGGCTTTAATACATGATAAAAAATGGCCCACAATAAATTTAAAACAAAAACAAATAAACCCTAGACCACATGAAACGGTGGACTTCCCCTGTTCCCTTCTCACGTTACTCTCTGCTTCGGTTCTAGCATTCACCTCTCACAACAAACATAAACTCTCAACATATCCATTGGACCAAATGATAAACTCCACTTTTACTTAATTGCACCTGTTAGAAAAATGCCACCAAATAACAAAATAATAGGATATATATAAAAAATGATTTACTAATTTTAATTGAAAATTCAACTTGAATTAAGAATTAAAACCATAAATTCAAAAGGGTTAGTAAAAGGAAAACTATTAATTGTAAAATGATGTATGAAATGAATGTATGTATATATTTTTTTTTAATTTTCTAAATAAGAATGATGCAAATGAATATAAGACGCTACATATTTTTTTTCAATTTTTTGAGATAAAATAAGAATACTAAATGTAATGCAAATGAAAAGTCGGGGCAAAATTTAGGGTACAACAGGATGCATTTATGTAATGATCTTTTTTGTGGAGTGATTGTGTCCTCCTTTTCTGAATTGCCCTTATGTAATCCAAACATAGCCCTGCCGAGGCTTTTAAATTATGTTTTATGGATCTTTTGCTAATTCAATTGTCTTTTAAATTTTATCTAACATTTCCACTTTTTCCGAATATGTAGCCATAGATCGGGCCAAGACTTATGTGCGTACTGCTCTGCGTAAATTATTAGACTTTTGCATTTTGATATTGTGAGGCTTTCGTCCGATTTGTGCTAATCGAATCAACTGCTCATATGGTATAAGCCTCAAGCGTTTTTTATTTGATTTGCTAGTTGATATTAAACACTTTCCAGGTCTTCATATTTGCGTTCCCGATCTACAAGTTGGGTTGCATATTCATTTCCCGTGTAGGTTCCTATAGGTCGAATGCCTAAGCATGTTTTGACCGGTTGGGTAACACTTAACTTATATACTTGGCTTTGGTAAGCTTAGTACTTAGAGAATTTTAACCTATTCATGGAGAAGCTTTATTTCAAATGATGCCCATAGCCTTTTTAAGTATTCGGAATTTGTTATTTTCGAGACTGTAAGTGCGTTGGGTCTTTTGTTTATGCTATATTCTTTGAATTTTGGTTTAGCTATGCTGGAGTCGATTATGCCAGAGGCTTAAAGGTGTGTTTGGGCTTGATTACTTTGGGTGCAGAGCCCCTTGTAAGGTCGTTTTAAGGCCTTAACGAGGTTTACAGAATTGTGTTTATGGCCCCTTGCAAGGATTCACCAAGAACCGGTTTGAGAGCCTTGGTGTGGTTGATCCGAGTTGCGGACAGAGGTCCGGAGACTTAACCGTCTTATATGCGGACATAGGCCCGGAGGCTTAACCGTCTTAGGTGCGGACATAGGCCCTGAGGCTTAATCGTCTTTGGTGCGGCCATAGGCCCGGAGGCTTAACTGTCTTAGGTGCCCACATAAGCCCAGAGGCTTAACCGCCTTAGGTTCGGGCGGACATAGGCCCAGAGGCTTAACCTTCTTAGGTGCGGCCATAAGCCCGGAGGCTTAACCGTCTTTAGGTACAGAGCCCCTTGCAAGCATACATCGGGAACCAGTTTGAGAGCCTTGGAGAGTTTGAACCGAGTTATGTAGTTAGAAATATAATTTGAGATATTGTTGCCTCGTTAAAAACCCTTGCAACTGCAAAGGAAAAGAGTGCAACTTGTCATCATATTTGTTTATTACATAAGAGTTTAACTGAAATAAATCCTAAGATTGGATACATTCCAAGTCCTAGGTATTTCTACCCCATCAAGAGTTTCCAAGTCCTTGCAGAAGTTAACCACTGAAGCGCATGCGAACTGGGTCCCGTTGTCCGTTATGATAACCTTGGGTAAGAAAAACCAGCATATAATATTTTTCCAGTATAAACGATGTACCTTCTCGGTGGATATCCGAGCCACAGCTTCGGCCTCGATCCACTTTGTGAAGTAGTCGGCGACTATGATTAGAAACTTAAGTTGTCCAGGAGCAATGGGGAATGGACCGAGGATGTCAGCACCCCACTGATAAAATTGCCATGGAGAGAAGACGGAATGTAATGCCTCGACGGGGACTTGACTAACAGGAGAAAACACTTGGCACTTGTTTCACTTACTGACGAAATCGGAGCAATCCCGTTGAAGCGTGGGCCAGTAGTACCCTACTCGGAGAATCTTTCCCACGAGAGCTCTTCCTACAATGTGTGAATCACATGCTCCTTCATGCACCTCCATCATGACCAACCTGACATCTGCTTCGGATACGCATCTCAGCATTGGAGTAGATTGTCCCATTCTATACACTTTTCCACCAATTAGAGTGTATTTGACGACAGCCTTTTTAATTCCCAGTGCTTGATCAGAGTCGTCGGGTAATGCGCCTGAAGTCAAATACTGAATGATTGGGGTCATCCAGCGTGTTTGTTTCTCTATGGGTATAACCTCCCCTAACTCGATGCTTGGTTCTCAATTGTTTCTTGGATTACCGTTTTGTTTAAATCGAGACCTTTGGTTCTAGCTAACCGAGCTAATACATCGGCCCTAACATTTTATTCACGGAGAATATGGACGATCACGAACTCAACGTAGCTTTGGGCCAACTCGTGGGTCTTTTCCAAGTACCTATGCAGTGACACGTCCTTTGCCTGGTATTCTCCTTTCACTTGTGATGCTATTAATTGTGAGTCCATTTTTACCGTCAGTTGAGTAACACCCACCTCTTCAGTGAGTTTCATCCCGGCTATGAGTGCTTCATATTTGGCCTGGTTATTGCTAGCCTAGAATTTGAAACATAAGGAGTATTCTAGCACAAACTCGCCAGGTCCTTCGAGTACTATCCCGGCTCTGCTACCCTTGAGATTGGATGAACCATCAACATGGAGAGTCCAACCGTTGATGCTTTCCTCAATATTCGGGGCACTTAACACAACCATAAAGTCGGCCAATGCCTGAGACTTTATACTCGTTCTTGGGGTGAATTGAATGTCGTATTCCGACAACTCTACCCCCCATGTGACCATCCTTCCTGCTAGGTATGGCTTCATAAGTATTTTCTTTATTGGGTAATTTGTTTTGACAGTGACTTTATGCCCCTGGAAATAGTGTCTTAGTTTCCTGGCAGTGAAAACTAACGCCAGGACCAGTCTTTTGATCTTTTGGTACCTCTGTTATGCACCTTTCAGCATTTTACTTACATGATACACCGACCTCTCCCCCTCTGCACCATCTTGAACCAGGACCGAGCTCACGACATTGTCTGTTACAGATAGGTACAACACCAAGTGAGAATTTTCCTTTGGCCTGGTCAAGATTGGTGGAGATGACAAGAACTTTTTTACGGCCAGGAATGCCTCTTCACAAGTAGGTGTCCATTCAAATTCTTTAGCCTTCCGAATTGCTGCGAAGAAATGAATGGCCTTATCGCCTACACAAGACAAGAATTGGGACAGAGCCACCAGCCTACCCGTAAGTTGTTGAACTTCTATTTTGGACGAAGGGCTTCTCATATCGAGGATTGCTTGGCACTTTTCGGGATTAGCTTCAATTCCCCGGCTTGTGAGCATAAACCCGAGAAACTTCCCGGCTTGAACTCCAAAGGTACATTTCTCTGGGTTCAGCCTCATGTCAAAACTTCTCACAAACCTGAAAGTTTCGGCCAGATCCTCTATATGTCGTTTAGATGCTGGAGTTTTGACCACCATATCATCCACGTACACCTCCAAATTTCTGCCAATCTGACTGGCGAACACTTTGTCCATCAACCTCTGGTAGGTAGCCCCTGCATTTTTTAGGCCAAAAGGCATCACGTCATAGTATAATTGCCACAATCGGTCATGAAAGCAGTGAAACATGCATCAGCCAGGTTCATGCGGGTTTGATTGTACCCGAAGTACGCGTCCATGAAACTGAGGAGACGGTACCCAGAAGATTCGTCGATCAGGCGATCTATTGGAGGCAAAGGATATGGATCCTTTGGGCATGCTTTGTTTAGATCTTTGAAGTCGACGCACATTCTCCACTTGCTGGATTTCTTCTTCACCATGACAACATTAGACAGCCATGTCGGGTACTTGATATTTTTTTTATGAACTTAGCCTCTAACAGCTTCCTGACCTCCTCTGTAATGGCTTTTATTTTTTCTTCGCCACCTTTGCACTTCCTCTGAGAAACCGGTTTCTTCCCGGGGTCAAGCGCCAAGTGATGGAACATTACATTTGGGTTGATATCGGGCATGTCTGAAGGCTTCCAGGCAAATAGATCAATGTTTTGGCGTAGAACCTCCACTATCTCAGTTTCTTCCTCGGGGTCTAGGCTGACTCCCAAGTATGTCACCTGCAACAGATCCTCCCCGATCTGGATCTTTTTGGTCCCTTCATAGGGAGACAAACTGTCTTTGGGGGGATCAGCTCGAGGATCCATGTCAACCAAGTTAATTGTGTCTATTTTACCTTTCCCTAGGTCCTAAGGCTATGTTTTCTTGTTCACAGCTTTAGACTGTCTTTATAACACTTCCTTGTCAGGCCTTGATCTCCTTTAACGATTCCTACACGACCGTCTCCAAGAGGATACTTCATTATGAGGTACAGTGTTGATAGAGAGGCTGCTAGGGCATTGAATGAGGGTCTGCCGATGATGGCGTTGTAAGGCGACGCCGAATTCACTACCAAGTATCTGACCTTGACAGTGTTTGCATTCTCACCGCTTCCAAAGGTAGTAAGAACGGGTAGGTGCCCCATAATCTGTACATGTTCGCCAGCGAAGCCGACGAGTGTGCCACGGAAAGGAAGCAACTCGGCAATGTCGAACTCCATTCCTCGGAATGCTTCCCAATAGAGTATGTCAGCTGAACTACCTGGATCCACAAGGACTCGTTTAACGGTCCAGTCACGGATTTGTATCTTGATTACCATGGGGTCATCTTCATGGGGCATGACCCCCATAGCATCCCTTTTACAGAAGTCGGTCGGGTCCAAGTCCTATCCACCTTTGGGTACCATACTTTTGGATATGTGCACGACAGCTCGGGCGTACTTCTTGCGTGAAGAGCTTGTTTCTCCTCCGCCACCAAATCCTCCAGCAATGGTATTAAGGGTATGGTGGATACCTGTGACTTCGTGGGCAGTTTCAACTTATTTCCCTTTCTTACGGCGTGAGGAGCCCTCGGGTTCTGGCTCCTCTCTTTCGGGAAGTCTTTTTCGGTCATCTTTCGTGTAAGCGGACAGGTGTCCCCTCTGGATGAGCTTCTCTATTTTTTTCTTCATCTACTTGCAATCATCGGTGGTATGCCCCCGGAGGCGATGATAATTGCACCATGCTTCCAAATCCCCGCCAAGCACGGCGTTAGCCTTTTTTGGTTTGGGAGGATCCGGTATGAGATTCAAATGGTCTACTTCCCGGAATATGTCACTCATTCTAGTGCTTAGAGTGGTGTGCGCTCCTTCCCACTGCTGGGACCGTTGAAACGACTTCTGCGAGGACCTTTCGTCTCTCCTCTCCCGGGGAACAGCTTGTTGAGGGTCTTGCTTCTTTCCGTGATCTCCCTCCCGAGACTTTGGCTTCTCGGAGGAATCTCTGATTCTTTTCTCTCGATTATTGTCTTCCCTGTTTATGTAGCACTCGACCCAAGTAATGATTTCGTCCATGTTGGACGTCGGCTTCAGGGCTAATGATTCATTGAACTGTCAGGCCCGTAGTCCATGCTCCGAAAAACAGCTCCTGATTGGGGTGAGAGACTTTAGTGGTTTCTTCATTGAATTGGGCGAGGTACTCCCGGAGAGACTCGGAGTGACCTTGCGGACTGTGAATAGAGTAGTAGTAGACACCTTCTGGTGTCTAATGGCCGAAAAATGCTGGACCAATTTCTTAGTGAGATCTCGGTAACTCGAGATGGACTGCTGAGGAAGGCTCATGTACCATCTCAAAGCTACATCTTTCAATGTGCTAGCCATAAGCTTGCACTTCAGGGACTCGGTGGGGCCTATCACTGCCATTTGATTATTAATAGCGATGAGCTCCTGAGGATCAATTTTGCCGTCATAGGTAGCTATTGACGGTGGCCGAAAGTTCTCAGGAACCACATCTTCCCAAATTTCCTGAGAGAGAGGTTGGGCCTCGAAAGGATCATCCTCAGGAGGAGGGTCCCCCAGACTCTGTTGTTGCAACTGATGAATGTTGTGCTGCATTGTCTCATTATGCTGGCGCAATTCGTCGATCATGACCAACATTTGAGTCATGTTCGGTGGTGTTTCTAACATTGTTGCTTATGAGTGTGGTCTGGGACAAAGTTTCACCGAGTTCCCACGGACGGCGCCAATGTTCTTGTGTAAAAACCAATTTATAAGGTGAGTTACGCTTATGATAAGGGAAGCTACTAAAAGAAGAGTGTTTGTGAATAGCTTTGGGGATTTAGAGGCTGTGTACTGAACACTTTGCTCCAAGATGAATGTCTTGCTTAACTCTCTTGCGGGAGCCCTTATTTATAGCTTTATTTTGGCCCTTAAGACCTCATTGAAGAGGTGACTTTCGAGCTTCTCACGTTACAAGCGTTGAGATAGCTTTAAATGCCTGATCATTGATGGCATAATCAATCATCAGTTATAGCCGAGTTGTGTGTAACGTGTCTAGACGTTACGACCCTTTGCATCCCGTCCCTACGCGGCCTTTACCAGTACCCGGCTGAGGTACCCGTTCACGATACCTCTGTATCCGGCTACGACAACCCAGATGGACCTTTATAGTAGCCCATATCCGGCTTGTATACTCGACTGGCCTTGTAGATTATTGTCAGGTAGGTCTATGAAGCGTGTATGAGTATGCTCGTTTTTAGATCGTAGTCTTACAAGAATCCCGAGCCCGGAACAAATACATGGACTAAAACCAAAAGTTATATATTTAGTGAGAATAGTAACATATTAAAACCTTTTTCTTTCTTTAAATATAATAACTTAGACTTATTAGAATTTTTAATTTATTATTACTATATTAAAACTTTCTTTAGCCATTATTAAACTGCTTGTCTCATTTTATTGTTTCTTTTTCCTCTTTCATATGTGGTTAACTGTTTTCATCACTTTTCAAAAACACTTGCTTCATAAATTTATTTAGTTTAACTTAAATTGAACTATAATAAGCATGCATACAGGTGAAAGAAAATTATATATACTTCTATATTTCTTCACACATAAATTTTGTGCAAGAGCCGAAACTGCTTTTCTTAGTGTCAAAGTGTCTAGGCTTTTGAAGATGAAAATAAATGACCGTAAACAACGTTGGGATATGATGATGCATGGATTTGCCGTTATTAATGTGAATAATATTTACCTAGACAGTATCATATCTTTGGTTCCACCATTGATGATTCTCTTGCTTGTATGGAGGTTGTTACTGTAGGATTTTTTTGTTAAGGTGAAAATGTTGATCGTATCGATCTTTATGGAGGAGGCTACTCGTGCATGCTTTTAAAGAGTAGTTAAATGTAGTGAGGGAGGACAGGTACGTTAATAAGCCGCACTATGGTTATGGGGAACATTCAAAACCGCAGTGTTTCACGTCTTGGGACCTAAACATCTAAGCAGATATATATCAAAATTTGGAAAATTTCACTTCATACCTGTTAGGTATCCGGTCACTAGACCGCCTAATCTGGTTGAGTCAGTTCTGACATATTTTCTAATTGCAGTTGCGGGATTAAACTGTGGTTTTCTTTATCAAATTCAGTATTAATTACTACTAAATCAACTATCGAAATTAACTGTTGATAAAACTGTCTAATCTGGTTTGGTCAGTTCTGACATACTTTTTTATTGCAGTTGCGAGATTAAATTGTGATCCTTCTTATCAAATTTAGTGTTAATCATGGTTAGACTAACTATTCCTACATAATTTTAAAACTATAAAGAATTAAACTAACTAATACAAATTAAAGCGGGTTATTTATTAGCCTACAAGCAATGTGTGGTCATACATACTTGCCTATGGAGTGATATGGAATATGGTCCTCCTGAATAATGATGCTCATCATTCCGATGTGCAGGTTGCTCTTTATGTCGTAAACAAATCATCTTACTATCCTTTGCACCACGTCAATAGAAGGGGGATAAAAGAAAGTACATCTTTAATATATTAAAACAGAATACATGTTTAGGCGCCAACTTTAGACCAAAATCCCGCCTAAACACGTGCATCGCATGGGGTAAAGTACTAGTTAAAATACAAAACAAAAAACACAAATCGGATATATAGTTTCAAATTTTCGATGAAGAGATTTGAGCAACCGAAAAAATCTTGTTAAAATGAATAACTTTTTTGAAATAATTTTTTTGGTAACTTTTTTTTACAAATAAGTCACTTAATTTAAGATGTGCTGAGAATGTAATTTTTTGTGTTGAAACTATGTTGTGTCGAAAATTATAGACTGTCGAAATGTCGAAGGAGTTAGTCTCGATAGAATTTCGATTTAGCGTTATTTTTGTTTATTTTAGTTAGTTAGTTGGAGGTTGTTTAGTGTGCAAGTCTTAACCTATAAATAGGGAGGTATTCTCATTGTAATAATGTAGTTGCATTTTGAGAAAAGTTGAATAAAATTCGGTTTTGAAATAGAGAGAAACTCTGTAGAAATATTCATTTTCCTCCCCTTTTCACTCAAAGCTTAATTCTCTTTTCTTCCTCAATTCATCTTTTCTTTTCTTCTCTCAAAATCATTGTGTAGCGGAATCATCTTGCAGCCAAGGTGTGGTTGATTCACTCGAGTGAAGAGTGAAGAACAAGAGACGAAATTGATCGGTGTGATTGATTCTTGTTCATCAAGATTGATTCGGGATTCTCCATTCCAACATCTAGTATCTAAATCATTGGTTGTGTGATTCTTGGAAAGCATAGCGCGATGAATCATCTGATAAATTATTCAAATGGACATTTTCTGGCGAGTGACCCAATTCTGAAGAGTCGGAATTACGAGAATTGGTGTAAGCAAATGAAGATTTTTTTTGCTATCAATATCTTTGAGATCTTGTGAAGGAATGAGTAACATCACTTGTAGAAAACTCGATGGATGAACAAAATGCTGCACATAAAGATATGAAGAAGAAAGATTATAAATCCCTCTTTAAAATTCATCAATGTGTTGGTCTAGATAACTTTGAAAGGTTAGGTGATGTTGAATCAATGAAAGAAGCTTGGAAAATTTTGGAGAAATCGTTTGGAGGAACTGAAAAGGTGGAAAAGGTGAGGTTACAAACTCACTAAAGAATGTATGAATTGCTTCAGATGGAAAAAGTGAAACCATAATTGATTTCTTCACTAGGGTTACGAAGCTGGTGAATCAAATCAAGGTTTGTGGAAAAGCGTTGACATCAAGATCAGTTGTCGCAAAGATCTTGAGGTCATTGGCTCCAAAGTTCGATCACGTGGTAGTAGTCATAGAAGAATTGAAAGATAACATTGACAAAGTAAGAGCCTCAAGGGACGCTTGAATCTCATGGACAAAGAATGACTGGAAGAACTGCAGACAAGTCGAAGATTGATGTTGCTCTACAGGCGCAGTCAACAAAAGAAAAGAAAGACAAAGGAAAATGGTTTGGCAACAAAGGTATAGGAGGCTACAACAATTCAAATGGTAGAGTAAACCAGCAACAAGGAAATTCATCAATTCAAAGAAAACCCTTATACCAAAGCAACCACAGAGGTGGTGTTGCAGGTAGAGGAAGAGGGGATGGACGAAAACCTGAAAAAAGTCATATTCAGTGCTTAAATTTTAAAAAGTATGGTCACTACTCTAATGATTTTCGTGAAAAACAAAAGAATCAAGAAAATGATACAAAACATGAAGAAGAAGAAGAAGAAGAAGAAGAAGAAGAAGAAGAAGAGATGTTGCTAATGGTCACAACAAGAGAAGAAACATTAATGGACTAATGATAGTTGGATTCAGGATGCCCATCATACGTGACTGGTAGAAAAGATTGGTTTGTCAACATAAAACACTTGATAAATAAGATGGTAAAATTTGCAAATGACAATACTCTAACAGCTGAAGGTATTGGTGATGTTTTGATTATGAGGAAAGATGATAAAAGGTTAGTAATTTTCAATGTATTGCATATACCATGCATGAAAAACAACTTAGCATAATGCAGTTGGTCAAAAATGATTACAAAGTGTCAATTGAAGATAAGATGATGAGAGTTCTTGACTCAGGTGACAAGTTAATCTTGAAGGCTCCTATGTCTCAGAATAAAACCTTCAAGATTGAACTTAATATGATGGAGCACAAGTGCCTTGCGACTGCAGGTAGCAAGGATGAATGGATATGGCATTATTAACTTAGCCATCTCAAATTCAAAGACATCAAAGGTTTGAAAAGAAAAAATATGGTTTTAGGATTACCAAAAATCGACATTCCAAATGAAGTGTGTGAGGAATGTGTGCAGGAAAAACAACACAAGAACAACTTCAGCAACGATGCAGGAAGCAAGTTGAAGGAAATTCTTGAAATCATATATTCTGATGTGTATGGTCCTATCCAGGTGGATTCGATTGGAGGTAATAGATACTTTGTCATATTCATAGATGATTTTAGTCAAAAACTATAGACTTACCTGACCAAGAAGAAAAGTGAAGTGATTGAGGTATTGGCTAAGTTTAAATCTAAGGTCGAAAGACAAAGTGGTCGAAAGACATAGTGGTCGAAAACTCATGAATTTGAGGACTGGTGGTGGTGGAGAATATGTGTCGAAAGACTTCGACATATTATGTAAGAAAGAAGGGATTATGTACGAGGTGGTGCCACCCTACACTCCACACAAGAATGGATTTGCTGAAAAGAATAATAGAACCATTATGAACATGGTGGGAAGTATGTTAAAAGCCAAGCATTTACCCAAATAAGTTTGGGGTGAAGTTGTGTCGACTGCAACATATATTTTGAACAGACGTTCAACAAAGAAGCTAGAAGGAATTATGCCGGAAGAATGTTGGTCTGGTGTCAAGCCTAGCTTAAATTATCTGAAATTATTTAGATCTATAGTACATAGGCATGGGCCTGTCAATTGAGAAGAAAACTTGATGACAAGTCAAGTCAAATGATCCTAATAAGATATCATTCTGCTGGAGGATACAAGTTGTTTGACCCAATGAACAAGCAAGTTATGATCAGCGGGATTGTGATCATAGATGAGCTTATGCAATGGGTTTAGACTGAATTTAAAGAAGGATTCAATGAGAATCTTATGTGAAAATCTAGCAAGTCAAAAGAGAAGTTTGACAAGAAAAGTTAGAGGTCAAGCAGGCACAAGAAGACTTCGAAAAACAAGACACATGTCGGCAAGGTTGTAGGAATGTGTGATTATATCAGATGATGTGGTTGATGATGAAGGTGAGATGGTATACTATGCTTTCTATGCAGATGTTGAACCAGTTAATGCAGCTAAGACATTGAAGGATTCGAATTGGATGAAAGTGATGAATGAGAAACTGAAGTCCATCGAAGTCAACAACACTTGGTCACTTGTCAAATTTCTCCAAGACAAGAAGGAAATTGATGTGAGATGGGTATAAAAGGTGAAGTTGAATCCCAAAGGAAAAGTAACTCGATACAAGGCAAGACTTTTGATGAAAGGATTTCTATGATCGAAACAATTAGGTGGATTGTTAGTCTAGAAAACATAAACAACTTGCATATGTGTCAGATGAATGTAAAATGTGCATTCCTAAATGAACTCTTAGATGAAGAAGTTTATGTTACCCAACCAGATGAGTTCGTGAAACAAGGTCAAGAAAACAAGGTATACAAGCTGCATAAAGCCCTGTATGGACATAAAAAGGCTCCAAGAGCTTGGAATAAGAAGATAGATAGTTTCCTATGGGAGAAGGAATTTTTGAAGTGCACAACTAAGCAAGGAGTATATTTAAGAAAAAGAAAGAGTGAATTACTTATATGGTGTCCCTATGTCGATGACTTGTTGATAACATGTAGCTGCAAGAAAGAGAGAGAAAATGTCAAAGGTGATCTTAGCAAGGAGTTCGAAATGTCGGGTCTGTGAAACATGTCATACTTCCTTGGTATCGAATTCTACAAGAGCAGTAAAGGCTTGATGATGCATCAAAGAAGATATGCAAGTGAAATACTCAAAAGATTTGAGACGGAAGACTGCAATGCAACTTCGACACCTATTGAACCAAGACTGCAACAGTCGAAAGACTCAAATGAAGATGATATCGACCCAACACAATACAAAAGACTTATTTGGTCATTAAGATTCCTTTGTCACATAAGGCCTGATTTAGCATACAATTTAAGTATGATGAGTAGTTTCATGTAGAAGCCAAAGGTATCACATCTAGCAGCGATGAAGAGGATACTAAGGTATCTTAAAGGAACTCTCAACTATGGAATTTTATTTCCTGCAGCTGATGAAGGAAAAGAATGCAAGCTAGTGGGTTACACCGACTCGATTTGGTGTAGTGATGTGAGGATAGAAAATGCATAGTTGTCTATGTGTTCATGTTAGGCGGTGCACTAGTTGCTTGGAACTCATTAAAAGAACCAGTAGTAACACTATTATTGTGTTAAGGAGAGTACATAGATGTTTCTCTTAATGCATGTCAAGCAAAATGGATGGCGAATTTGGTCGAAGAGATTACAGGGACGAATCATGGAGCGATTACCACGAAGATCAACAGCATGTCTGCTATCAATCTAGTGAAGAATCTGATAGCACATGGAAGAAGCAAACACATAGAGATTAGGTTCCATTATCTTCAAGAGTAAGTAGTGAAAGGGAAGTTGAACCTGGAACACTACATAATTGAGAATGAGATTGCAGAAATCATGATGAAGGGTGTGCAGGTCAAAGTTTTCAAAAGACTAAGAACAATGATGAATGTAGATAGTTTAGACACAATGATCATTAGTCGAGGACAATATGATAGGCCCGATATATATATATATATATATATATATATATATATATATATATATATATATATATATATATATATATATATATAGGCCCGATATATATATATATATATATATATATATATATATATATATATATATATATATATATATATATATATATATATATATATATATATATATATATA
Organism: Vicia villosa; assembly: GCF_029867415.1. Classification (NCBI taxonomy): domain Eukaryota; kingdom Viridiplantae; phylum Streptophyta; class Magnoliopsida; order Fabales; family Fabaceae; genus Vicia; species Vicia villosa. The sequence continues at coordinate 157,686,618 of NC_081180.1, forward strand.
TATATATATATATATATATATATATATATATATATATATATATATATATATATATATATATATATATATATGAAAGATTGTTGACTTGTAACATATATAATTTTTTTCTTGCAATAAATATAATATGATATCGCTTAATTAAATTCTTTGCTGATAGCAACTGCCTTGTTGACTTGTAGCATAATCTATTTTCTTAAATTTTCAAATACTCGGATTTAATATAGTAGATGAGTATTAATAAAAAAGAATAGTACTATAATGTCAACATTTGAAAAAGAGTATACAACTTGATGCACTAAAATTAGGTTGTTTATACTCATTTGACAGCACTGAATTAAGTCCTGAAATTGAATGCATAATGTCTATTCCTTATTTGTGTAAGATCATAATGCACATGAAAGTTCATATTTCTTAAAATTTCTAAATATAGTAAAATCAAATATCAATTTAGTTAATTTGATCATCTTCATTATTTATGTACCTGACATTGTAAACCAAAAAAAAACATGACTAAACTTTAACCAAAATGCAGCAAGTTAGAGATCTATCATATTCATATTCCTAACTTAAATTAAGGCAAGTAAAAGTAGAAATAGGGGATTTTGCCTTAATGTCACAAATGGTTATATAAAGATACTACTTCATGAGAGTGATTCTCAACAAATTTTAATTTCTTCAATTCATTATGACAAACTTGAGAGTATTTCTCATCACTCTCTTCTTTGTATTGTTCACCATCACTAATGTTGTTCCAAAGAAAGTTGAAGCTGATGCAACTCGTGCTTTCTTTGTTTTTGGTGACTCACTTGTTGACAATGGCAACAATAATTATTTGGCAACCACGGCACGCGCCGATTCTCCTCCTTACGGCATTGATTATCCAACTCATCGTCCCACCGGCCGCTTCTCCAACGGCGTCAACCTCCCTGACCTTATGAGTAAGTAACTTCACGTTCCCCGCATATCGTTATCGTCATTAGTATATTGTTATCCATTATAAACTATCATATGAATGATTATGATGTAGGCCTGCATATGGGATTTTCTGAACCCACATTGCCATACTTGAGTCCTGAATTGACCGGACAAAAGCTATTACTTGGAGCCAATTTTGCTTCAGCAGGAATTGGAATCCTCAATGACACCGGCGTTCAATTTGTAAATCAAGTTCCCGACTCACATTCATGCAATTGCCGTTAGATCAAAATCAGAAGATTTTTTGATTTTGATCCAACGACTGTGTGAATGTGCAAACTCTAACTACTTAGTATTTTTATTTAATGTAACTATCTAAGATTTAAGTGTTCACATGAAACAAAACTACAATTTTATGCATGCAGGTTGGAATATTAAGAATGTTTCAACAGTTTTCAATGTTTGAGCAGTACAAACAAAGATTGAGTGTAGAAGTAGGTGCTGATGAAGCAAATAGAATTGTGAATGGAGCATTGGTACTAATAACACTTGGTGGCAATGACTTTGTCAACAACTATTTTCTCACTCCAGTTTCCGCTAGGTCGCGTCAATTCACCGTGCCACAATTCTGCACCTATGTCATCTCCGAGTATCGAAATATTCTTACGGTGATTCTCTCTAACACTCAATTCACAAGTTCATCGCTTTACGTTTATCTGTCATAACTAGATCGTAAATTTTTAGAGGCTCAGTGTAGATTAGCTATTATTCATCTGTGATATGTTGTAGATCTATCTTGCACACTCTCAAAGACTGTCTGATCATAACTCATAAGTTAAATTATCGATTTTGGATTTTTTTTTTAATGCAGAGGTTGGTTGAGGTGGGAGCTAGGAGGGTGATTGTGACAGGAGTTGGTCCATTAGGTTGTCTTCCATCTCAACTTGCTACAAGAAGCAGAAATGGAGAGTGTGTAAATGAAATACAACAAGCTTCTCAAATTTTCAATCCACTTTTAATCGAAATGACTAGAGATCTCAACACCAAACTTGGCTATGATGCGTTTATTGTTGCCAATGCTTATCAAATGAACATGAATTTCATCACCAACCCTCAAAACTTCGGTAATGTTACATTTTTATTTCATACAACTTTGATCGCAAATATTATCTTTTTAGATTTATTGAATAACTGATGCATCTGATTTACATATAGACCAGATACATCAGTTACTAAATGAAAAAGATACAGACCAGATACATCGGTTACTAAATGAAAAAGAAGTTTCGACAATCAACTAATCCTAAATTGTTGGTGTGAGCAGGTTTTGTTACATCAAAGGTAGCATGTTGTGGTCAAGGACGTTTCAATGGAGTGGGACTATGCACTCCTATGTCAAGCCTATGTCGAAATCGTGATGTGTATGCATTTTGGGACTCTTTTCATCCAACTCAACGTGCTTTGGGATTTATTGTTGAAGCTATCTTTAATGGAACCTCCGATTTAATTAGTCCTATGAACCTCAGCACCATAATGGCAATGGATAACAACATCTAGTAAAAGGCCTTCAATTATATAAGTATTTCTTTGCAAGAGGCAAAAATGTCATTTTGTCATGGTTTTTTTATTTGTATGTTTGGATCAAGCTTGTTCATTATGTGTCTTAATTAATCCATTCTACTTTTTTCTTGGTAATAGTTGAATTCATTTTATATTTATCTATTAATAATATATTTTCAAGTCTATAGTCCAAGTTTTCGTTAGTAAATATTTGGCCATTTGGGTCTCTCCACCTATGTAGGTAGCTCTAAGATTCAACATTTCCTTTACATATAGGAGTACCCTCCTCAAAGTTGGGATATCTACTTATATCATGAGCACATTTTTCCTCCCTAAGGGATTCTCAATTAAATGAAGAGAATGATTTGTAACTTTTGATGGGAGCAAAAGGGATCCATCAGGAAACTTCACTAGATCGAGTGAGAGAATTGGTGTAAATCTAAAAGAGAGTATGGGATTGGATTTAGGACTCTTGCAAGTATTTAATGAGGCTATGTAAGGTTGTAGATTTTTTGCAGACCTTGAATCTCTAATTGCTAAATGCCTTAAGGCCAAGTACTTCCCGAAGGTAGGGTTCCTACGGGTGGAAATGTATCATGTAAGGTAGATTCTCAAGAAAGAGATTTGATGTTGTGTTGAATATGAAAAACCTATTAATATTTATCAAGATAACTGGATTCTCTATAAAAATACGCAAGTCTATGTGTGCATCCTATACAACTGACTCGAGAATATTGGAGGCTAAAGATTTTATATGTTATTGTTTGTAGAATTGAACCGAATTATTGTTAATTAACTGAACCGTTTTCGTTGGTTTGTGTACTGAACCATAGTTTATCAAATAGTTCGATAACCAGACCGAACTGATAATCAAACCAAAATATACCAAACCGAATCACAATTAATTAACATTTATGGTATGTAATTAGTTGGTTATGTTTAAATTTTTTTAATGGTAAGTAATAATATTTAATATTAATTTTTTTTTATAAATGATAAATATGGTAAAAGGTAAATTGAATGTTCAAATATATAAAGAAACATTCACTTGAATTTTACTGTATGTATGAATACAATACTGTTTTTTTTAATATATACTAGTAGACAGTAGTATATAAGTTATAGCTATTTATTAATCGGTTGGATTTGAAAAGTCTAGCTATCTAAAAACAAAACAATGTTACGTTAAATCGATTTGAATTTAAATATTTTACATCGTAGATTAGTGATAAAAATAATATATATAAAAAATAGATTTAAAAAGTCTAAAATAATTTTTAATTACAAAAATTAAAAAAAAAATTAAATGGTCTTGTTCACAATAACAAACAATTCTCTTACAAAATGGTTGTTAATAGTTTGGTACGGTTCACCATTAAGAACCGGTGTACCAAACCACTTATATGGTTCTGTTTGGTTCTGAATAAATTCAAAAGGTTTGGTTCGGTTCTCATAATTATTTGTTATGGTTCAATTCGATACAATTTAGTTCTTTTAAAGAACTGTACCATGAATAACCCTACCCCGGTCATATAGGCGAGATTCAGTTTACTCCGCTTAATCTTATTCTATTTTTATTACCCTCCCGTAATTTTTGAGTACCCCCTAAACGTGTAAAAATCAAGGGGTGAATAAATAAATAAAAATTTACAGGGGTAATTTGTGCCCATAGGGGGCAATAGACATATAATTTTCATATTTCAGGAGGATAATCCAAAACAAAAATTTTAAAGGGGTAAACTGAATCTCGCATACATGTCAGGGTGTAACGTATATTTAATCCTTATTTGTTTATGTTGATATTGAACATGAAAACTCCTAGATTTTGTAATTTTTGCAAAAATATTGGTCATTAAATCACAGAATTAAAAAAAAACTAAATTTACTCGAGAAGAGCATAAGGACAATGGTGTGCCCAAAATGATGATCCTATCACGAATGATGCTAACTTCTCTAATAAGGAAGGTAATCTTCTTAATGTCAATAATGAGAGCAATTTAAACCTAGTGATCATCTTGAGGGTGTGCAACCCCTTCATTCGGACACTGGTGTCCCCAATGAAGGTGAGGGGGTTAGCCTGAAAATTCTAGCTGAAGGATTCGACAAGGGATGATAGAAACCTTGCATAAAAATGAGTAAGTATGAAAACACTTAGTGCTCGAAACACTGCTTGCGTCGACCAAAAGGGTTCGACTAGCGTGGTAGGTATGGTTTGAAAGAATCTCAAGAACAGATTCCCCAGATTAGGATCATTCTCTCTTCAAAACATGTCCAAAATCCTGAAAAGGGTTACACAAAGCAAACCTTCGGAAAAAAAAGGCAGGTTTCGACACTTCAACTAGATATTGTGGGACTTAGCATATTTTTTAGGCTAAGAGTTAAATGAATCAAAGATGTCTTGGCAACCTTTTTGGATATAAGTCAGAAACTCTTGACAAAGGATGTTAGGAGGTTTTCAAGGCAGATATGAGGTTTTCAAAGAAGTTATCAAAATTATAGTGTTTTTTCAGTAGTTTTGAATGCTAAAGACGTTTAGAATTCAATCAAGAGTCTAAAATCAAAGTAGAGGGATATTTGTCAAATTTTGTAGAGATAGTTGTTGAGGACGGTTAGCGTTGTATTAGTATATAAATCGACTTCAGTGTGGTGGTCGAGGGTCGCAAAAATCTCATTCAATCTCTATAGAACTAAAGTACCCAAGTTATAGAGTGAAACAATTTGTGAAAAATGTATGAGTCTGTGTCCTCTATGTTACTTTTTTAAGTTTTACATTCAAAGCATTTACGTTAAATGTCATTTACTTTGTTCATTATTATTATTATCATTATCCAAAGTTTGTTGTTTACTTTCAATTGTTTTGTGCTCAAACATTTAAATCCAAATCACACACGCTTTCGTCATATATTTTCTTTGCACAAATTGTCTTTGAGATTTTTTGAGTTAATCTCTTAAATGAACTAAACTCATGATTTTTTACTAAAAAACACCAGTAAACAGAGGGTCACAGTAATGGCATGATTATGATATACCAATCAACAATGATAAAGATGATGCTAGCTCCTTGAACTCTAAATTTGGAGACAATACATAACACGAGAAAGAATATATTGATGAATAGAACATTATTAAAGGAAACATTATTGTGGTGCTTGACAATAATGCTAATATACTTAATGTGGTTCAAAATGATATGAATGTTGCTAAAAAGGTAACCAGGAATATATGGTTGATTAGGAGAAAAATACTAATTATGAAAAGAATGAGGACTACACTTATGTTTTCTTCATGAAAAATAATAAAAAGGAATAAAGCTAAAGAGAAGAAACTACAAACTCTCTATAGAGCACGTTATTGTGTCATATCCAAATGAGGTGTATTTTTTGGAAGATTAGGGGGATAGCTAACCTTTTTCCCAAACTGGCTTTTAAAGTCTTTGCCATCGTCACAAGCTTGGTATTTTTATTATTTGTGAGCATTGGATGAATTATAGTTCATTCTTCAAGAAGTTACTTAAGAGTCTTCACTTAAAGAATTTTCCTAATAATAGGCATTCGATGCAACCTAACTTATGGTGGCTTTGTGATAATATTATTGATCTTATTGTTATCCAAACCTCTTACCAACGTCCATTTTGGTTACTCATAATAATTAATATTATAGAATTAATGTTATTTATGCAACTACTAATTATATTAAAAGAATGAGTTATGACAAAATTGAAGTTATGAAATTTAGATGACAACTATTCCATGATGTTGTATAAGATACTTCAATAATATTCTTGTTTCTCGTGGATATATGGGGACAGTTCTCCCTCCTAGATTTCTTTAGACTGTTTTCAATCTTGGAGTGACGTGAACCTTCTCATTAATTTACAAACTAGAACTTCTTTTTTCACTTGGTCCAACAAAAGAAAAGATAAAATTTTTACTGGAAAAAAGATTTGATAGAGCCATTAACAATCATCATTCGATGACAATTGAACTTCCACCACTTATTTCACCCTTACTAGAAGTAACTTAGATTATTTTCCTTTTATGCCGGATTATTTCACCCTTACTTTGATTATTAGGAATGCTTTTCCCTTTAGATTTATGGGAATGTGGTCCACTGACCCTGAGTATCCCAAGGTCATACAAGATAATTGGAATAATCAATACTATGGCCATCTTATGTATATTCTTTCTCAGCAAATTGAAGATCCTTTAAACCATTCTTAGGGAATGAAATAAAAATGTCTACATTGATGTCCATGCTAATGTTTAGATAATTGGTTTTGTGATTGATGTTATACATAATTAAATTGATGCTCGTGGATACATTGATGGAGCAATAGAAAAATGTCATGATTACTAATGATCAGGGTTTGAAGGTTAGGGGGTCAGCATGATAAGTATATAATCAAATGGTATGATGAAGTTGATAGAAACATACAATTTTTTTTGAAACACGGTTAAAATTAGGCATGCTACTAAGAGCATGCCTTTTCTTACTATTGGTGATGAGGGTATGACTGATTCTGGTGAGGTTGAAAACCAATTTGTTATTAGTTTCAATTATATTATTAATTTTGATTATAATTATTGTGATAATGGATTGATATATGATGTGATCCTCAATGCCAAGAGGTTTATCTTGTTGAGAACTATAGACCTATATCTCTAGTTGATTTTAATTAGCATTAAAATTATCATTGACAGGTTGGCTATTATAGCTCCCTCAATCATTTCTACTCGTCAAAAGGATTTCATTCATGGTGGTGATAAATGCAATTTTGTCGTGTTTTGTTATATATAGTTTTGTGGCACTTATCGTGTTTTTGTGTAAATTCCGTTGAATAATCCCCCCGTTTGGTGTATAAATATGTTTAGTTTGTCTGTACTTGTGTTTTGATTCATTTATGTATTATTTGATAGTTTTCTATTCATTTTGTAGGTGTTGATGCGTAGTTTGAGCATGAGCAATAAAGTGTCGAAGACACCGCCTCAAACGCGTGATTTTGAGCAATTCATCAACGAATAAGGATCAAAATAAATACGAGAAAAGTCATCAATTTTGTTGATATTTATTCATTGTTAGATAGAAAATTTAATAAATTTTCCAACGCTTCGAACCGGGCGCAAATCGGAGTTACGGTTCTCAAGTTATGGCTGAAATAGTGCAGAATTTACTGGTGTAGTTCGCCCGGCGAATCCAGACTCGCCCGACAAAAATGCCTGGGCAGAAACACGTAAAAAAGGGGTCAAATTTTTTTTTAGGTTATGGTTTTGGGGTATTTGTTTCCAACTCCATCAACCTTCATTTTCTTGGTAGATAGAGGCTTAGAAACATCAAATGGGGCTGTATCTTGATGATCGAAGATCGAATTTCTCATCGATTAGTGTTGATAAACCAAGAAATGTTTGGTTCCTTTTCTTCTATTCTCTTTGTAAACTCTATTTTGTTGGGTATGTTTGTCTATTTACTTTAAACATATGTATATGTAATTGATCATGGTGTTGTATAATATATTTGCTTTACAAATCATTATTGATGTCTTCCTTAATCTTTTTGCATTTATGTTTGGATTTAAGTTGTTATTGACATATAACTCAAAATCTTGATTAGGGATGGATATCTATTAGTTTCTAGATTATAGAGATAGATTTAGAGCTAATAATCTTTATGGGTGTTGAAGCTTAATGCTTCAGTGTTAGTTGTGTCAGTTGAGAGATTGTCGGTGCAAATGATATGGATGTCTGTTGTGTTGTTGAGGTTGGCTGAGAGATCGTCGCTGAGATGATATAGTAGTTCTCTCTAATTTAGGTTAGAAATGACTTAGGGTGTGAGTGATGCCTGATGATTTTGACGAGTATTGTAGGTTGAGTGCAGTTGGTCGATAGGTTTAAGTTTGTGATAAGTAGATTATATGCATGCTTGATAAATTTCTTCTCTCTAGAGAATAAATTCTTTTGTGTTAATATTTACTTTTCCGTTTTTATCTTTAACAAACTCAATCCAAACTCATAACTGCGAAAAATCTTGAATGGAAGATCAGTAGCACTAATCTCTGTGGACACGATAAATTCCCGGATAAATACTTCCAAAACTTTTATTGCTTACCACTTTACCGTTTCAGCAGGTGGGCAAATATTTGATTATATTTTCCTTAGATCTAAGGCTATCAAATGTCTACCACAAAAACTTATAGGAAATATTTCCATCGAGATTGATATTAGTAAGGTTTTTCTTGTTGTTGATTGGATATTTCTTCATAAAATTCTTCAAAGATTTGGCTTAAATCATACTCTTTTTCTTGGATTCATATCATTATTAAATCTTCCATGATCACTATTTTTGTTAATTGGAATAATACATATTTTTCCATTAAAAAACGAGTGTTAGGAAAGGTGATTCTCGGTCCCCTATCTTATTTTGTCTTGCTAAAGATGTATTCAGTAGATAAATTACAAAATTGGTCAATGATGGGAATTTGGCTCTAATAAACAACTCAAGAGGTAGCCTCGTCCCTTCACATGTGTTATATGTAGATGATGACATGATCTTTTGAAGGCTATTATCAGTAATGTAAGAAATATTGTTGACTTATTCACCAAGTATACTATGATTTCAAGTCAACTTAATAATCCAACTAAATCCACTTTCTTTTAGGATCCATTAACTATAATAGGTAAAACAGACTTGCAAATATGTTTGGATCCAACATTGACGCTTGCCATTTTAAATATCCTTTTGTTCCCATTTTTAAAGGCAAAATTAAAGTAATCTATCTTCAACATATTGTTGACAATATCAAATCCAAATCGATTTCTTGGAAGGCTTCTCTTCCATCTCTTGCTGGAAGATTTTAACTTTCCAAGAGTGTGATCTAGGGCATGTTAATTTACTTTTTCCTTATTTATTCTTGGCCTATCACCCACCTCAATACCATTAACAAATGGATAAGGAATTTTATAAGGGCATATGATATTAACAGCAGTGAAATTATCATTATGTCATGGCATACAGATTGTACTCATACTCTTGAAGGATCTTTTAAAAATACATCTCTCAGAGACATCAATAAAGCAACAATTTTTAAGTTTGGGTGGGAGCTCTTTAGTTCCCAAAACCAATGGGTTTGCTTCCTTAGACCTAGAGTCATTAGGAAAACAAAATTTATCCAACACCACATTAACTTCTTTTTTGGGGGGGATTATAAGAAAATTAATTTGCTGGTGTGAATGATAATTATATATGGATTGTTGGTGAGGAGAGTTCTATTAGTTTGTGTTTGATAATTGGTTAGGGGATGTTCTTCCTACTGATTTTGCTTAGTTCTCACTGATGAGGTGAAATATTTCATACTCAATAATTAATAGAACATTCTTTATGCACACCATTCCTAATATATGCAACATACTCGACATGACAATTATTCCTAAAGTTAAATTCTCTGACAAGTTTGTTTGGATTCATAGTGTTCATGACTTTCTCAATTTTAAATAAGCTTATAGATTCCAAAGGTCTTTTGGTTAGATGCTTCCTTGGACCAAAATGATTTGATAAAAAGATATTCCACCATCTAAATCTTCGACTATTTGGAAACTAATTAATATAAAATTATCTACTAATGACAACTTCTGCTCCAGAGGTTGTTCCATTGTTTTCAAATGTGATATTTGTGGCACTAGCCTGGAATCATATTTATATCTTTTTATTTGGTCCTTTTTCTCCCCAACTTTTGAGTTGGTTGCTGAACACCATCCGTATCCCTATTGACACCAGTTTGATGCACCATATTCTTAACTCTTTTGACAAATCTTGGTCTGGCTAGTGCAAGCTTGTCGTCAAGAGTGTCATTTTTAACATATTTAACACTATTTTGATTTTTAGTAACATTTTTTCAGATTTCAAGATAAGAAAATAGATTGAATATATACTACTAATTATATTATATCTAATGTTTTCTCGAAGGAAATTATACAAACGTTTATATTGATCCTAACATGGAAAATTTTGCTATTCTTAAAGATTTTGATGTGAAGATTCATCCTCCTAAGGCTCCTAAAGTTAAAGAGCTCTTGTGGCACCCTACAATAATATATTGGATAAAATGCAACTCAAATGGAGAATCTCATGGTACTCCGATAATTGCACACTGTGGAGGTGTTTGTAGAGACTATCAAGTTATATTTTAGGTTACTATACTTCAAATATCAACAGTTTCCTTGCTCTTCACGCTGAGTTGATGGATGTTATTTTAGCTATTGAACTTGATTTTTATAAAGGTTGGCATCATTTATGGCTAGAAACTGATTCATATCTTGTTATCACGGATTCCAAGTCGTCACATTATTCCTTGGACTCTTCATAATAAATGGAGGAATTGCATGCTTCTTATTTCGTAAATGCCTTTTAAAGTCACTCATATTCTCAAAGAGGGTAATTGTTATGCTGATAAAACCAACATTGGTTAAACTATTAATAACTTTTTTTGATGAAATAGCTTGCTTAGCTCTATTTAGAATGATTCCCATTATAAAATGTTAGGTTTACCTTTGTATAGACTTTGTTGATATAATTGTTTGTGCCTGATTCATTCTCTTATATGTGCATTTTTTTACTCTAAAGCGTGTCTCATTCCATTGGTTTTTATATATGATATTCAAAAAATATTATATGAACTTTCATTTAAAAACAAGAAGTTATAATAATGATGTAAAAGTATGACCTTTAAAGGCCAAACCAAATAAGGACCGAACACAAACAAAATTTACATTAAAAGAAGAAAGAAAGTTCAAATGCCTAATTCAAACTAAAGAGATGCCAACATGAGTACTTTGGCTATAAGATGTGATTTGACATAGAATCTAACATCGATGTCATGCTTATAAGTAGAGTTGTCAAAATGGGTCCGACCCATCAGGCCAACCCATAAACCCAATAATTTCGTGCGGTTCGGGCCGTAAAATACCTTTAAAAACACGACCCTATCTTTTTGGACCAACCTATCGAGCCTATATTTTTCATGGGTCGGGTTAGGCCAAGCGGGCTTCAGGCTGGCCCATCAAAAAAAGATTTTGATAAGTTTTGGGAAAAAAAGATTGAGATAAGATATGATTGCATAAATGTATTTTCAAGTAATAAAGAAAAGTTAAAGAGGATAAAAATATATTTTTAAAATGATGTGATCAAGAAAATGGTTGTGAGATGAAGAGAAAATTTGATAAGTATTGATGATAATATTAAGTTACTTTGTACGTTTACATTGATATTTTTGTGGTATGTATATATATATATATATATATATATATATATATATATATATATATATATATATATATATATATATATATATATATATATATATATATATATATATATATATATATATATATATGATAGAGGGCATATCATATGAGAATGACATATTTATATGAGAATATGAGAATGAATCCGAACCATTGGATTTTAAAATAAATGGTGGAGATTATGAGTGAATCTTTTTTTTCTCTCTCCTACTTCATTTATTTCAAGATACAGGAGTGAGAAAAAAAAGATTCACTCATAATCTCCACCATTTATTTTAAAATCCAATGGTTCAGATTCATTCTCACATTCTCATATAAATATGTCATTCTCATATGATATGCCCTATATATATATATATATATATATATATATATATATATATATATATATATATATATATATATATATATATATATATATATAGATATATATATAGATGTTGATTTGATGAATATTAGGTTTAAATGCAATTTTGGTCTCTGTAAGTTAGCGAGTTTTTTATTTTCGTCCCTGTAAGTTATTTTTTTGGTTTGAGTCCTTATATTTTACTTTCGCGTTCGTTTTAGTCCCTAAAATCAAAATCCACAGGAAAATTCGTAGGAATATCCGCAGGAAACCTGCAGATTTTTCTGCGGATTTTGACTTTAGGGACTAAACCTCAAGCAAAAAGTAAGACATAGGGACTCATACAAAATAAATAAGTTACAGGGACGAAAATCAAAAACCCGCTAACTTATAGGGACCAAAAGTGCACTATTTAAGCCATATTTTAAACATCAGCTGTTGCACCCCAAAATTTGCCCTCTTTATTTGAGCTATAAGTTATTAACGATGTTTATTTCTTTATTCAAAAATTGAAGAAAAACAATAAAGAGTTCTTGAGGTTTTAAGGAAGTGCGGCGTGAAGAATGGTTTAAATAGTGGAAATATGAGAAAATTCACAAGTCCTATTTAGAAGGTGATATGAGCTGAATTCCCCCGTGACCCCCACTATTTCGACGATATCTACAACTTTCGTGTTCGTCTCGGAAGCCAGTTCTTTGAGGAAAGTGGTCGAATTGGCAAATTGCTTGGATCTTTATTGAGAAAAATGTGATGAATGTAGGGTTTCGGATCTCAGAAAATTCATATCTCATAATCTGTTAGTCGGATTCGCTCGAAAATTTAACTGGAGCTCCGTGCCATTACTACCAAGATTTCATATGTTCGGACCGTCAACCAATTATGCACTGAAAATTCCCAGCATTTCAAAGAACGTCGTAATCTTTCGGTAAAAAGCGTGTTTTCGAGTATGTCGCGCCAAGTTCGAAAATTTATAACTTCTTCGATTTTTATCGTATGAAGTCCATTCCGGCGGAATTTTCTCGGAAATTTCGTTAGCTTCAATTCTTCGTCACACATGCTTGTTCAGATTTTGAGCCGAGGATGGAGTTTTATCGAATTCTTTGAGCGGTACGCACGAAATTCTGCACAGTCGCGCCAAATGAATCGGCGTTTCTCGTTATTCAAACGCGTGTAATTTCTTCATCGCTTATCGGATTGAGACGATTCTCGCGGCTACGAGTCACAAATTCAGTCACCTTCGAGTGGGCGTTGGTCTTGTCTCGGAATTTCGCGACGAATCACATGTCCTCGAAAACGAGCCAAAAAGAGATCATTAAGGGCGTTTTGGACATTTCATCACTCACACTATATAAACTATTTTTCTTCACATTCTCTCATAACTTCAATAACTTCAATTCACCAAAAATCTTCATAAACACTTTCTCTCAATTCTCTCTCAATTTCCAAAGATCAAAACCACAAATTACATAAAACTTTCATCAATATTTATCAACTTTCTTCAAGAATCAAGAACAACATGGATTGAAGATCAAGAGTCCGAGTTCGAATTTCTTCTCTCTCCTATAGATCTTGCGCGCCTCTCTCTCACTCCTTCCGGATTTGCTTTTCGATTTCGTTCGTGTTCGCGTTCGCGTCGTGTTCGTGTTCGCGCGTCGATTTAGATCTTCATCCGGTAAGCCTTTGAATCTTGAATTAAGTGCTTAATTTTTTATGTTAATATGATTTGATTGTTAGATCTAGGTGTTGATTATGCTTAATTGATGTTGATGATGATTAAATGTTAGATTCAAATTGTTAGATTGAAACTTTGCTTGCAATTGTATGTTGATACAAGTTTGGTGCACTATGTGTTTGTGATAATGCTTGCATGAATTTGTTGCTTGGTAATCAATGATGATAACTTGAAATCTATGTGGATTGATGCCTAATTGTGGTTGTTTGATGTTCATAATATTGTGCAAATTGAGACTAATTCGTGCTTGATCATACCTCTTGATGGATGCATGTTTGAATTGCTTTGGAGATTGATTTTTGCTGTTTTTTTATTCTGCGCACAGTGTAACCGGTTACGCTCCAGGCCGTAACCGGTTACGAACCCGTGTTTTCCTTGTTACGTTGTTTTTGTGCACAACGTAACCGGTTACGCTCCTGGCCGTAACCAGTTACGAGCTTGTTTTTGCCTCTCCTTTTTGCTTCTGTGCACAGTGTAACCGGTTACGCTCTAGGCCGTAACCGGTTACGAACCCGTGTTTTGCCCTGTTTGTGCTACTGGTTGCAGCGTAACCGGTTACACTCCCAGCCGTAACCGGTTACGGCTGTGTTCTTTGTTTTCAACTTCAAAAATTCATATCTTTTGACTCATAACTCCGTTTTGCGCGTTCTTTATATAGATGAAAAGCTTGTAAAATGTACTTTCTTGTGGATTGGTTTATCTTGCTGAATTTTATATCCTTCATGATTGTATTTTGGCTCGCTTTCGGTGTGTTTTTGTGCGTGTTTACTCGTGTGTTCACCGTTTATTTTTATGTGTGTTTCGACATGTTTTAGTATATTGTCTTACGCGTGCCATTGCTATTTTGTTTAAGCTTTGGTTTACTTGTTTCGTGTTTCCGCATCTTATGTCGTTATTCATTTTCGGTTTAGTTTGTAGTATAATAACGCAATTCCAATTGTGATATGTTGTTATCTCTAACTTGTGTGCTAGTGTGCAAGGCTTTTAGATAGTCACCGATCAACGCTTATTACCTGAGTGTTCCGCTTTATCTGCGGAACACGATTTCATTCACTCGCTTCGTATTCTCATCTTGGAGACACGTTCTTATTACTTTATATCTGCTTGCTTGGTTTGCTTGTTCCTTTTGCAGGTGTATTGTGATTATGCTCGACGCGCATGTCGACCTTTGTGTGATTTCATGGCTAATCGGTATGCTGACTATTTGCTTTTGCTCTGCTAGCTCGCTCGCGGGATCCTTAGTTTCCTTACTTTTCTTCGTTACAGTTTACGGATCATCATTCGTTTGATATTGATTCCGTTTCATTTTATTTTTCTCGCACTTTATCGCTTTCTCGCATCATCCTTTAACATGAGAAGTAGGACTTAGACATGCATCTGGCCAAGCCCTCGAAAGAGGCTTTGTTTTTGTTGGTGTGTTTATATTTGTGCTTTGCGGCAGGGAGTCACAGTGTAATAAGTCCTATATGGAACTCCGTTAAGTCCTCATGGAAGGCATGCAGAAAGGGTTAGCAATCAACCCCCGCCCAGTCTCATCGAGTCCGTTCAGTATGCACACGCTACGCGTTGCTGATAAGTGCCAAAATGTACTTATTTTGTGTATGTAAATAGCGGCACTTATCGATACTTTTATTAATATCGTTTGAATAATTCTCCGTTTTGTGTATAAATACGTATACTTGTGAATAGTTCTATTTTCATATACTTTTAAACCATTTGATAGTTTTTCCTGTGTTTTGTAGGTAGTTATGCATATTGGAGCCTTGAGGAATAAAGTGTCGAAGGCACGGCTTCGATTTCACAGTTTTGGTGCAAGCCCGCTTAGCCACCGTCAAGCGGACTTCCATAGGCTCAAAATAAGGATGACCAAAATCATCATTTTGGTTTCCATTCATTCATTATTAGATAGATTATTGGATAAGCTTTCCAATGCTTCGAACCGGATGCAATTCGGAGTTACGGTTCTCAAGTTACGGCGAAAACAAAAATTCACTTTTGCTGTCAGCCGCTAAGCGGGATCCCGCCGCTAAGCGGACATGCTGAGACAGCAGCTCGTTAAAAGGGGTCAAAAACACAATTTTTAGGTTATGTTTTGGGTTAATTGTTCCCAAATCATCAAACCTTCATTCTTAGGGTAGATTAGCTTAGAAAACAACTTTGGAGGTTGCATACGGATGATCGGGGGTGGATTGAGCGTCGAACAGAGCTGAAAAACCGGGAGATTTTCGGTTCATTTCTCTTCTTCTTTGTGTATTTCATTTTGGTTGGGTTTTGTTTGTATATTTACTCGAATCTTATGTATATTTACCGATTATAATGTTATGTTTAACTTGCTTTACAAATCTGTGTTGATGTTATCCTGGATTTTTGTTCTATGCTGGGGATTTGGGTTGCTTTAGAGATAAACTTCTTGAATCCTTATCTAGGATGATAATCTGTTGGTTCTGAACTCTAGAGATACATTTAGAGCTAGCATTCACTGTGGGTATCTGTACTTAATGCTTTCGTGTTTGAGCGGCGTGCGAGAGATCGCCGACGCGAGAATACGGATGTTCTCGTGACTTTGAGTTAGATATAACCTTAGTTGTGAGATGATCTCGTTTGTGCTCCAGATATGGACGCTTATGTGAGGGATACATGATGACATAGACGAGTATCGTAGGTTGAGTATAACGGGTTGGTAAGTGTATGTTTGTGAAGAGTGAATATATTTATATTCCTGATAAGTTATTTCTCTTCTAAGAATGTGTTTATTCTTTTCCTGTCTATATCTTTGTTTAATTTTTTCTCATTCAATCCAAAGTTTGAAACCATAGAAACTGTTGAATGGCATCTCTCCATCTCTGAGGACGATAATTCCGGATCAATATTTCCAAATCTTTTTTGTTGCTTGCCCTATAATGCATTCAACAGTTGCTTGCTTCTGAACCTGCACAAGATCTTGTTATCGAGTATGTCAGGAAAAGGGTTCATGCAACCGGACCCCCGCATTTCCTATAGCTCGCGTCGCTCGACGTTGACCCTCGGTGTATGCACGCACCGTTTTCCTTTCCGATCCGTGACGGCTTGGTTGCTGAGAGGGATCTGCTCCTCTTGTCTACGGCCTGATCATTTTTGCGAGGTCTGATGCTTGGTAGACTCTGGTGATTCGCTCCCCTTGGCTATGGCGGGACCGCTTTTCTACCATTCGGCCAGTGCCGTTAGTTTGTTTGCTTTACGAGCGGAGCTCGTTTGTGTGATATTCTTGTATGTTGTTTCCGCTTTTCCCCATAGGTTGCTAGTTTAGTTTAGACTTGTACCCTTTGTATGATAACATTAGGTAGCAGGCTTTCCCCTTTAGCTTAGGTTTTCCTCACGCATTCTTTAAAACACAAACCAAACTCTTTGATTTTCTTTTCTTAAGAGCTTGTTATTTCCGCTCCATTCCCAAGCCTAAGTCTCCAAAGGTCGAGCAGCGGAGTGTGAATGTAACTCGTTCACCTAAAAAACACAAAACAAACAGGAACTAGTTATCCGAGCTACGGTACCTCTGATTCCTCAAAAAGGATACATAGGCAGCGGGGTAGGGCCCGTGCGAGTATAACTCTTTCTTTTCCCTACATTTTGCATGCATTTTAGTCCAGATTAGCGCAAGTTGCTTACACACCCATAGTTTTAGACACAAGCGTGGATACCATCGAGTACGATGGGCGCGTGGGGTGTTAGCACCTTCCCCTCGCGTAACCGACTCCCTTACCCTTTTCTCTGGTCGTGAGACCGTTGTTTTGTTTCGTGGTTTGCTGGCATTCCCTTCCTTTTCAGGATAAATATGTTAGTGGCGACTCTGTTGATTTTCGCGGTAGCGACAACTAAACTAAGTTTATGATGACTTTCTACTTGTTTTATGTAGATTTTATCCATTACATCCTTTTTACAACCTTTGAGAAATGACCCGAGCTCATTTTTTGTAGCCCATTAAGCAATTGGGCCGGGCCAACCCATTTAAACATCTTGCCCCATCGGGCTGGCCGGGCGGGCCCATTTGACAACTCTACTTATAAGTACACACAACAATAGATAAGGACTTTAGAAGTACTAATATGTTTCTACTTCTCCTCACATCAGGGAATTAATTATATGGAGATATGCATTATCACTTATCTTTGTTTCTATCATTTGGTCTGAATTATGTTTTCTATGATTCAAATCACCTTGTTTCATCAAAATTTTACTTTGGTCTCAAGTCTCAGTGATTCAAATCTGACTTTTACCCAATTCAAATCAATTTCAAAATTACTTGTTCATTTTTTTGCCTCAGGCCTTATTGATTCGAAGCGCACTTTTACCTGGCTCAAAATCATGTGTGCTTGGTCCTTTATTTTGATCTTTGTTGTATTGTCTTATACAATCACACGCGTTCTTTAAGTGATAGTCTTCCTTATATAGAGAGAAATAAATTATGACCGTTGAGAGGTAATTACATGAAGGCCATTAAAGATAAGTGGCTCCTCGAATATCATGATGAGATTATTTTTGTAGGCTTTGGAACTTGTTATTTTGAAAGACAATAAACATTGTTTCCTTTGTACTTTTTTTTCATTTTGTGCAAAATGTGTTTGTCTTATCTCTTAGTGTTAAAATATCAATTTATGATACTTGGTGCCCGTGATTGTGTTTGAGCCCTCACATTGCTTTTGATGTGAATCCTTGGAAATGGAAATTTATTTTTAGAGAATTTTGCAAACCTTGTTGGTTGATGATCTTGGATAATCTTGTCTTAATCTTTTATGTTATTCAACATAATTTCTGGAAAGCTTTAAGAGTCTAAAATAGTTTGTTAGTTTCAAAACAAAATAGAGTATGTTTCAAGATTGTTCCCATTTTTTATGGTGACAAACTATTTTAAAGACTTATTTTGAGTAGTGAGTAAAGAAACTCCCCTTGAAATATTGTATGTATAATGGACATATGCTCCCCCTTAATATTTGGAGCAGGTGAGTATATATAAGATTAAAGCATACAGTTTATAATCGATCAAAGATATAATTTTAATGGAATGTTTGAGGATCAAATAACACAATCTAATAATCAATTTTGGTACAAAAGTGTCCCTATTCAAAATGAAAATTAAGCAACATAAATAAAGACAAGAACATATGTAGTAAATACAAAGACAAAAACATATGTAACACTGTTTAATGCAGGATGAGCTTCATCATCAAAGGTAGCTCATAAGGACAATGTCAATAACGAAAATTAAACTTCAAATATGTATGAAGAAGGGATATTTGGCCACATCTGTGGAATAAGATTTTTGAAATTTAAGTCTGAAAGTGTTGTTTGTAGACCATGATTGTCTGTTGAATTGAAAATATGTTGCGCATAAAAATATCATTGCAAGGGAAATTTGAGACAAGAATAATAGGAGATTTTTGGTGGAGATCAAAGCAAGGTGGTTGAACATTTATGTCAGGAATCTTGAAGAATGAGGAGTTCAATGATCCAAAGGTATCTGGTTTTAGAAGTTGAAAGAAGGACACATGGGTTGAAATACATGGAGGGGAGAGATCAAAGATTGGAGGATACAGAAGGGCATCTAGATCAAAGTTGTTCTCAATGTTTTTTTAGTGAGGAGAATATAGGAAAGGAAACTCAGAGGAATGAATGCCAAGATTCTTGATGATGAGAATTGAGCCCGGGACGAGTTTCATCCACGAGATCAAAACCACTAGAGAAATGAGTTTGATCCATAAAGAGTTGATGGTGAAACAGAAGATCATCTAGTTGATCATTGAGTAAGTTAGAGTTTTGTATAAAAGGGATGTTTAAGTTAATTTGATTTTCTAGGTCACATGATTGGAATAGTGAGGACTGATTGAACCGAGATGATGACACACAAGTCGAATTGATTGAAGAAGCATCAAAGAGATGTTGAGAATTGTCACAAGGTGGAAAGGTCATGGTGTTGTAAGTATCGAGAATGGTCTGAAGTGGGCATGGAAAGTTAGTGATGGTATCATTCATGATTTGGTCCTTTGCAGCTGAGAGAGGATTAAATTTAGTTTTGAGGTTTAAGTGGTTGAGATGAGTAAATCTGAGTAGAATGATGGCTAGGTGAGGTTGGAATAAGTGGATATAAGTTCTCGGCAACTACGGAAGATGGTATCCTTAGTATGATGCATTTTTTGGACATGATTGAATCTTGATAAAGAGTCTTGTCCTTAGTGACAAATGTGTCCTCAAAGGTGAAAATGTCTTGATTATGATTGAGTGAGTCCTCGGTGCTACGCCCTAGTCAGCTTTCAGGAGAAGTTTCATGAAAAACGTGTGAGTGAGGGAAAAACATGCTAAAAAGACTTGCGTTGGTTTGTGAAGTCAGTTGTGTCGCACCCCAATTTTTGACCAACATATTTCATTCATTTGATATTATCGCAATCGTATTTCATTTGCATTATATCGTCGCATTTCTTGCATATTTCTCGATTTTTGTTTACCTTTTCATTTTAGTCATTAGTTTTATTTGTAATATTATTATAAGTTTTATTGTTATTGTTATTATTATTTTTTTAGATTTAGTTAAGTTTAGAGTTATTAATAAAAGAATGAATAGATAAAAAAAATATAGAAACTTAAGTCTTTTTAATTGTTTAGGCCCATTCTCTTTTTTACTAAAGCCCATTACAACAAAACAAAATAGTCAAACAAAAAAAATGTCTTCTTCATCTTTCTCTTTCCCACGCATCACACATCACCATCATCTCATAACCTGCTATGCCAAAAGAATGTGTCCAAAACTTCTGCTCCCACAACAGACCAGCCTGCATCTTTACTACAGGAACCCTGCACAAAACTCTGCATCTTGCTACCCAATAGACTCCAAAAATTTCACCATTTCTGCTTAAGCCAAACCTGCACCAACAAAGTGAGAGATCAGTTAACCATATTTGTTCAAAACTCTTGAAATTTTCCCCCCAATTTTCATCTCCAAATGGGGATTCAAACCCTAATCTCAGGATATAAAAGCACACATTCAGCAGCTACAAAGAGAAGGAGCCACACGAAAAAATGATAACAAACACTCTGCTCAGAAACATACTCACGACTAGAGCTGGCAAATAAGCCCAATTTTTCAAAGCCCCAATTTTTTAGCCCCACTAAAGCCCTATTTTACTAAGCCCTTTGTTAATGAGAAATTTTTTAGGCCCCATAATTTTAGGCCCCTTAATTAATGTGTTATTTTTGGGCCCTATTGAAGGGCCTTATTTTGTTTAAAAAATTTCATTTCTAGTTCCAATATGGATTATTACTCTTGTAATTTGTAAAGTAGGATTATTAAAAAAATTTCAAAATCAATTTAATTTGAAATTTAATTTTTAAAAAACTTCATATATATATATATATATATATATATATATATATATATATATATATATATATATATATATATATATATATATATATATATATATATATAAAATTCTTTTTGTTTCCGTACGTGTTTTGTGGATTAAGATTACAACAGCTTGGAAAATCCATTAATTCCAGTTTGTGAGACACTACATTTTTACATATACTATTTGCGGAATCCCCTAAGTTTCAATTGTTCTCAAACACAGCATTACATATATTTGCAGAATCCACTAAGTTTTAATTATCTTGCAGATACATTATTAAATAAGATAAAAAAAATAATTAAACATTTGCAATAATTTATTCATTAACAAATATTTATTCAATAATCTTCATTAAACATTATTAATTCGATAATCTCCATTAACAAATTATTAAGCCTCTTGGAATTGATTAATCATGATACAAAAATAATTTATTCAATCAAACTAATTAATTATTTTAAGCTGGCACAGAACTTAAATTAAATTAAACATTTGCAATTTAGAAAAGAAAAACTGACCTCATATAATAAACGTACAGTAAACATTTAAACAATTTAAAGAAAATTAATCAGTTTATAAATTTTAATTTGGCTGATTGAATTATTTATAATTTTTTTTTAAAATTTTTATTTATTTATAATTTTTAACATATTTATTTTGTTTAAAAGTTATTATTTTTTGAATTTTTTATTATTTTATTTTTTAAATTAAAATTAAAATTTTATTTGATTTGGGGCCTAATGGCCCTCTTTTAAATTTTGGGGCCTTTTAAGTTTGGGCCCTATGTGTTTAAGGGCCTATAATTTTTGAATTTTTTTAAGGCCCCATTATTATGGGGCTGGGGCTCAAATTAATTGGCCCCATAAATTGACACCTCTACTCACGACTTCCTCCAAGTAAAACTCATTCATACCTCCAACAATAACAATAATTTCTGAACCACCATACACAAACCACCTACGCAAAAACCTTCACTCCATTCCAAACGAACTCATCTCCATACACTTCAACTCTCACAAACCTTACACTCAACTCACCATAATCAGAAACCAAATACCTTCATCCATACCACCGTCCATCATATACAACAACACTACCATACTTCAAAACAGAAGCAACACAACACTTTCATACACGTTCACAGAACAACAGCAACATCACAATGACGTGACAGATGAAGATGGAAGCAAGGAGTAATAGATTCAGAAACTTACTCGAAAACCGCTGTTGAAGCTCAAGCTTGACGAATCTCCATCGCTTTTGACTCATACTTGTTTAGGTTATCCTCTATCTTGATTCAAATTTCTGAATAATGCTTTATTTTGTTGTAATCTATAATTGATCTGATTGAAATTATTGGGGGTATTGGGTTGCAAGGGTTAAGGGTTTGTTGCTTGAACTCATTATTACTTGATGGTTATTGTGTTTATTCTTGATGCGAAACCGAGCGAGATCGAGTCGAGAGATGAGAGACTCGTTAGAATCGAGAGAGACCGTAGCGACTAAGAATGAGAACAGAGATCGAGAGAGAGAGAGAGAGACAAGAGTTTTTCTCATTTTTCTTTATTCTTCGCGTGTTGTACGAGAGAGGAGAGAGGAGAGTATTCTTCTGTTTGTTGTTTTTGGATTGAGCAGCGTATCGATAAAAGGGGAAGAGATTCGTTCTTCTCTTTGAACGAAAGGGGGCAGAATTTTAGGTTTTTTTTTAGGAGACCCCAATTTGGCAAGATTAAGGAACCCTGGATCCGGGTCATACCCGGTCCGGCCCAACTAGTCTTTTTATTTTTATTTTTTGCTGATAGTTTTTTATTTAATGATCTTGGGCCTTATATGCTTACTACCTTTTTCAGCACACCCCCATTTATTTCTTTAGAACCCAATTTTGTTTTACTTTATTTTAATTGTCTCTATTGCAATCTTATTTTAGTTTCTAATAAATTCAAAATATGTCTAGATTTAGATTTTAGTCCAAAAAATACAAAAAAAAATATGCTTTTCAATTTATTTATTTTTATTATTTATTATTATTATTAAAATACCAAAAAAATCATATTAGTCTTTCAATCCAAAAAACAAATAAACCTTGGTCCAACGCCAAGTCGTTTCAATAAAACTTTCTCGATCCAACGTCGAGTTTCTTTGTTACAAAAATAACTTTCTTTAAACCATACCGAAAGGACGTGTGACAAGGGGTGTACACCTCTTGAATACCTCGATTCTTTTGGATTAACACTTTTTAACCTTTCATTAATCACACAAAGTGATCAAGTGACAAGGGGTGCACACCTCTTGAATACCTTGATCCTTTGAATCAAAACACATTAATAAAATCAAGAGATTAAGTGACAAGGGGTGAACACCTCTTGAATACCTTGATCTTTTGAACCTTTCTTTAATCAAAACAAAAGGTTAAGTGACAAGGGGTGAACACCTCTTGAATACCTTGATCTTTTGATCTAAAACATATTAATAAAACCGAAAGATCCTGTGACAATGGGTGAACACCTCTTGAATACCTTGATCTTTTAATTCTAAAACATATTAATAAAACCGAAAGATCCTGTGACAAGGGGTGAACACCTCTTGAATACCTTGATCTTTTGAATCTAAAACATATTAATAAAATCAAAAGATCCTGTGACAAGGGGTGAACACCTCTTGAATACCTTGATCTTTTGAACTAAAACACATTAATCAAACCGAAAGATCCTGTGACAAGGGGTGAACACCTCTTGAATACCTTGATCTTTTGAAACAAATTAATTAACTTGGACAACAAGTGACAATGGGGCTCGCTCCTGTTCAATACCTTGGGTAAAGACACACTAGGTGAACACCTATGCTCAATCCTTTGCTAAACGTCCATTTATAAAAACAAATCTTCAATTTCATTCAAACCTTTTTGCCTTATGGCTTTTAAAACTCTTTTCATAAACGAGACACTTATTCAATTTTCAATACGAACATACTTCCACATGTGAAGATCGAATATCTTCCACTCGAATGCGATGATGGCCAAAATCATGTCTTATCTTGATTTAGTCATCCATTCTTGTAGTGATCTCATATCCATGTGCGCGTAGTATTTCCATTTGAAAGTGATTGAGTACCTCTCGCTAAAATCAACCAACAAACCTTTCGTGGTTCATAGCCCGAACTACGATTGCTCTGACTTTCCCATTGCACTAGGGAATACGTAGGCACAAGATACAAACGTCTTGGCGAGCATAATAATAAAAAATCTTTTCTTTTCCTTCATAATAATAAAAACCCTAAAAAACATTTCTTTCATCTTTTCTCGATTAATAAGCTAAAGAACACGAACATTACGCTAACACTCAAACACAAAACTAACTAAATGGGTCCCATCGAGTACGATGGAGGTGAGGGGTGCTAATACCTTCCCCTTGCTTAACCGACTCCCGAACCCTAATTTGGTTACGAACGACCATCTTATCCTTCTCTTTTTATTCTGTGGGTTTTATCGATATTTTCCCTTTCCTTCTTGGAATAAATAAAGTTCGGTGGCGACTCTGTTGTACTTCGAATGCGGAAACGCGTCGAGTACATTTTTACCGCTACAAGTTGGTAATCCTGAAAGTAGTCTTGAGTCTTACAAATGGTATCAGAGCCACACCTCTCCAGTACGATGTGGTTCAGGGATGAGCCAAGCAAAAGTTGGTGGGCATGTAACAGCTGAGGCCGAAGAGGGCGAGGAACATGTAACACCCGGCACCGAAGAGAGCGATGAGTGGTCACCAAATTCACATCAGAGTGAGAGGGATCCCGAGGTTCTGCATGGATGAAACTGCATGGTTGAAGGAAGACTTATAAGAATTGATTGGTACTACCTATACCAACAAGATGCACATTCTTTCTGGTAGCCGAACAAATGAGAACTCCATAGTTAAAGAGGCTTGACTTGAAGTAGTATTTGGACATGTGACCTTCTGGGATGTTTCCTATAAAGCGTGTGAGTGAGGACAAAGCATGCTGAAAAGACCCGTGTTGGTTTATGGGGTCAGTCGGTAATACTAAAAGCAGTCTGGGGCATTAAACTCAAAATGATTTTTTTAGAATCAAAGTGGTTTCAAGAATATTTGGTTTTTGGATGAAGATTCGAGCAAATGATTTTTGAGTGGTTGTGGCTAAAATGAGTTTAACGTTTTTTGATTTTTTTGGAAGGAGCGTGAGCTTTGTAGGATTTTTTTTTGCGTTTGGGAGAGGGATGCTTGATAATAGGGATACTCATACATCTTAATCTAGATCTATAAGCAAAGTGTTTGATTTTTTCCTTGATTTAGACTCAAGAGGAATGTGAAAACGTTTGAAAATACGGGTAAAAACTATCCAATATGGAGCACTTCTTCCACAAGTACATAATTTCTCATAAAGTTTATGTTAAGAAGCCCAAGGTTAATGGGTTTTCGATACATGAGATGGAAGTTTACCATCAGGTCATGTTCCATAACTTTTTCGAAGCTTCCAACTCAAGGCATATTTGTACGAACAAATAAATTTTGTAGAAGGGGGAGAAATGGTAGGTAGGTTTATTCTTGTTCGTGATATTTTTCTTAGAGAAAAAAGGTCATACATTTGCAAAAGACAAGGGGAGATATACGAGATGGTTGACATTTTTAGTTATTGCAAAAATTGCAAGACCCATAAATATTGAAGCAACTCGTTGATGAACAAGAAAAGGTAAATTGTGAAGAAGAGTTTCTCCTAGACCTTGGCTACGGTTTTGATAAAGATAAATACATCATCAAAAAAAGAAGTCAACAATGACATCAAAAGAAAATAAAGATGAAGACAATGATTGATGAATGACGATTGACAAAGATCTTCAAAGTTTGGATTAAAAGTCTTAATCTTTTAGATATCATGATTCATCTCTTATATCTCTTAATAGCTCATAGAATATCACTCAAACTTCATCTTAAAAGTTCTTAAAGACCATGCATAAAAACCTTTCAAGCAATTCCATGAAAAAACTGTTTTTTCACTTTCAAAGATGGTGTAAGTGTAATCAGTTACATGAAAGTGGTAACCAGTTAATTCTATTTTTTCCCGTAAATTATGGCATTTGAAATCGACGTAATGACACTTTTATACTGCTGTAATTATCTTATTTTTGAAACAACGTTACCAGTTGATTATGTTTTGAATTTTTAACATTGGAAGAGTGCAAATCGGTTATACTCTTATGGTAACTGTTACACCCTAAAAGAATGTTAATTTTCATGAAACAAATTCATTCCAAACCATGACAAAGCTTTATGGAACCACACACCACCATGCATGCTAGAGAGTTTAAGAATGGATCATATTCCAACAATTTTCCAAATCTGAATATCAATATGTTTTAATATTTTAGTTTAAAAAATCATGGTATTCATTGATCATTATATTACTTGTTAAGTCTGTGTATACTTGCACGTATGTTAAACAAACGTAGGTGCATATAGCACGCCAAAATTTCACCATAAATTCTATTAAGGTTATTGTCACCTTAGTAATAGGACGAGGAGAACCAACAATGACATCCTTTTTATTTTTTCGTTCCAAGGGATCATGAGACAAGGCAAGCTTTGGAGTTACTACATGATCCTCCTTCATATGACCCCCGATATTGTCAGGAACCTTCCCAATGGACTTGGTTGCAACAACTAGCTCAACCAACCTCTTTTTGTTCATACTTTTGTGTCATTCAATCTACAAAGAAAAATTACACCAATAAACACATGTCTTAACTTGAAAGACAATAAAAATGACTAAAAACACTTACAAAAATACTTCTTGAGTTTTAGAGGCTCATGCTCAAACTTCAATATATCAATAGAATCCTGTAATGCATATATTACTGTTCCTCGACAAAACAACAAATGGCAGGAGGCAACAAATCCTATTCTATAATTCAAATTCCTACTCAATTCATGTTCCAATTGAAGGGAAATTGAGATTAATGTACTTGTCATGAAAAATATGAGGTTTTCCTATAATACATGCCATTTCAAATAAGTAATTCTTAAATGTCTTATACTATGAATTAAATAAAAGAAGAAAACCCAAAATGGATTCCCACTCATTGAGCACACACATCAATTTTACCCTTAACCTTCAAGGTATACAAACAAAAGAAAATGATAGTTTTATAGACACTTTTGAGTTACACATCAACTTAAAACACCTAATGTATGATAAACCAACTATTGGGGTGAAATTGAAAGGGATATGCGTCTAAATAACACATCACCTCACACTCAAACTCGGTGAAAGGAAGACAATGGTGGATTCTATTGAAAAGAGTTTGTTAGACATAGAAAAATATAACTAAAATTTTCTCCCATTACCACAAAAAACTCTATCACCCTTTTTTACATGAAACTACATAGAGGTTGAAGAAATGATAACCATTTTTAAGAATTTGAATAGACGTGGATAATGACTTAACATGACGTCATTTGAAAAAGCCTATATAATGCTTTCATTGACCTAATCACACTGTAAGGTCCCAATCCATCATCGTACTTATCTGCATAAGAGGACAAAATAACCTTTTGTATAATCCTCTAAAAAGAGACTTCAATCGAGGGTTCAGAAACCCCAATGGATTTTTTAGAGTCATCAAACTTAATTGCACTAGGATTGACCATATGAACAATACAAGTGTGAACAAATGAGCAAAAATTGAACGTACTTGAAATGCATAAAGACGGAGCACAAAGTTGAAAATAATCAAATGTTTGAAAGTTAACACGATTATAGGAGAAATGAAAAAATGGAAATGAAGAAGTATAAGAATAAGTGATGTCAATGCTACATCAACGACCACAAATGCTTCTCAACCACTAATTGCAATCAAATAAAAACACACAGTTTTAGTAGATACAATGGTCATGATCGCATTCAAAAAAGTAACAACCACGTCATTATGTCATTCATACGAATTGACAATCATACATGTCGCAACACGGACAATGAGTACATGCAAACAACAATGTGACAACTCAACCAAATTCTTATTAGACTTCTACCTCCCACTTGAGCTACAAGTTTTGAGGAACTACAAGAACCATGTCTTTATGACACCTCTACTCAAGAAAATTTTGTTTCACATTATTTCCACAATTTAAAACTTTTAAGACCCATTACCTATTAAAATAACCAAGATTCTAGGGGACTTGTGTCGTATAAGGCTAAACAGTCCAACTTAAATTCCAACTTAAATATATTATAGATCATCTACCAAAGAAGTCCACCTCTCAAAGAATAAAACATGCTCAATACTGAGACACAAAGTCATATGATATAAGGTGTCACCTTAATAGTAAAGAATGTCATATCACAATAATTTACCTTAAGGTCATCTAAAAAACTAACACACCTATTAATTAGACCTATAGAAGCACCGATACACTCTGAACATTCTAAGCTATATAGAACACATTCAAACCATTTAATAATTACAAATATATCAAAGTTAGTAACAAAGTTATGTCTACCTATTAATGATCTAAAATTTTATTGCAATTGGCAACTCCATAACTCCATAAAGTATATACAAGTCCAACCAATATATAAATAAGAGGTTCATTCCATGTATGATCACTTAATTAACCATCATTCTTGCTATCCACATACACTTCGCCTTGTCCGAACATTGAAATGTTTTTTTTGCAAATAAATCCCATCACTTAAAGAAGAAGCCTATCCGAAAAAGATGCAATGATCAAAACACACGCCAACAAATTTCAACGAGTGACATGAATGTTAAATCACCCGCTGAAGTGATACACACCGCAAGTTCACACAAAAATATATTGAATTAAATATAAATTTTAAAAAAAATTTAAATAATAATTTAAGAAATCAATATAAAAATCAAACTTTGAGTTAATTTTTTCATGATAAGTTTTATTGTTCTAGACATGTCTACTTACAATTTTTCTCAAAAATACATGTTGACTTTATATCCTAATCAATTTCATTAAGAAATTCGTTTATAAGGACACAAAAATGTTAATTTTTGTATGGGACAAAACATACAATATATAATTGGTAGGGACAAAAATCTTATTTAATTAAAAAAATACTTTAAAGCAACACCCCATTTGGATTAGAAATAGGATTAGAAGCACATGTATTGGTTAATTTACAACCACCGCCACCTCATAAATATTGTTTTCAAATCACTTTCTTTTCTGTGCACCCTTCATCTTCTCCCCCACTCTGTTCTACTTCTTTTCTTTCCACATTCTATTTTAGCCCCCTCTCTCTCTCTCTCTCTCTCTCTCTCTCTCTCTCTCTCTCTCTCTCTCTCTCTCTCTCTCTCTCTCTCTCTCTCTCTCTCATCCGAGTAGTAAATTTTACGCCTCCACTAAATTCTCTCTCTCTTCACTTCACTTCCTCACTCTAACTCCATCGTGTGCATTTCCTCATTCCCATTTGCGTTCGAAATTTCACACTGCAGCAATCGTTTCCATGCCGTGCTAAATCGGTAAACAATTGAACCAGATCTGAACCACGTCGCACCAGATCCAACTCCGCCGCAATGGAGGAAGCACTGGAACTGGCACGCGCCAAGGACGGCAAGGAAAGGATGGCTGGCGTGGAGCGACTCCACCAAGTTCTAGAAGCTTCCAGAAAGAGTCTCAGTTCAACCGAAGTTTCTTCTCTCGTCGATTGTTGCTTGGATCTCTTGAAGGATAGTAGTTTTAGGGTCTCTCAAGGCGCGCTTCAAGCTTTGGCTTCCGCTGCTGTTCTCTCCGGCGATCACTTTAAACTTCACTTTGATACACTTGTTCCTGCTATCGTTGATCGGTTAGGTGATGCTAAGCAGCCTGTTCGTGATGCGGCTAGAAGGCTTTTGCTCACTCTCATGGAGGTATATTCATTTTTGTTGTAATTTGTATCTACATGCTGTGATTTAGGGAATTGTGAATGCGAATTTCTCAATGTTAGTTCAGAGTCGTCTCAAACTTTTGAGAGGCCCTATGTAAGAATCAGAAGTTAACTTTAGTTGAATTGTGAAATTTTTTATAAGAGGCTATATTTAACCTTAAATTAACTGTGAAGTATGGAGGATTTTTTGCCATAGTTTAATTATGAAAAA
The DNA here is from genome assembly GCF_029867415.1 of Vicia villosa. Classification (NCBI taxonomy): domain Eukaryota; kingdom Viridiplantae; phylum Streptophyta; class Magnoliopsida; order Fabales; family Fabaceae; genus Vicia; species Vicia villosa. Next base: position 157,716,952 of record NC_081180.1, read on the forward strand.
ATATGAGGCTATGTGCTGTAGGCCGCCTTGCACATCCTCAAATGTGTTAGTTATTATCAATGTTATAGAGAAATTAAGGGAATGTTAGATTCAGAATTCCATCTTCTTGTGATACTCTTGGAATTTGCAATTGGAAAGTGAAAAGCAAGTGTTTGAGTGATGCAGAGACTCTTGGAATCTACCTTTGGAATCTGCCTTTAGAATCTGCCTTTAGAATCTGCTTTGAGTGTCCAGGAGGAAAGGTTGGTGGTATTTAAATCGTAGCACTTATACGTAAACCTTTTCTTCTTGGATTGGTGGTTTCTTTTGTTTTTCCTGTGGATATTTTGAGTTTTACTGGTGCCAGGCTAGATGTCATATGATTTTTGGAAATGAAAAATCGGTTGAGTGATGATGATCGAAAATGGTTTGGATATACGTGCATGGTTGGTTAGAAATGGTTATAGACTCCTAAAAAGTTTCCTAGTTGTAAATCATATGTCACAATATCTTTGATAAGATTTCTGACTATAACCTTAAGAACTCTCTGGGCTTTGTCTTGTCATGCATTGATAGGTCATTGCCCATCACATTTTGTTTTAGTGTTGTTTTATTAGTCTGATGCTGTGGTATGTAAAGCTTCATGAGATTCTAGTAGATTGGATCAACCAACAATCTTAACATGAAATCAATAATACTCAATTGTTTGTTTATTAGCTATGCCAAAACTTTCTCAAGCCGGCTAACTGTTACATGGTTAGAATCTACTGCGAGGATTTGTTACGATACATCATTCATTTAAAAACATAGGGTATATGATAAATAAATTTAGCCTTTAGGATACATATATAATATATACCAATTCACGAAATATAGTAATGGAAATTTGAATATGGGTGAAGAAATGGTGAGGCAGTGATGTAAATTGCATCTGCTGTAAAGTGGTGATGTGAAGTAAATTAAAAATACTCACCCATTCGTTTATTAAGCATGCCAAATCACTCTCAATCCTGCTGGCAGGTATATAGCATTAGTAACTAGTTAGAGTGAATTTCAATGATATGTTGGTAGTTAGTATTTTTTATGATGAATATCATTCATATATACCGAGACGAGACCTATGCTTGTGCCCTCTATGGGTCTGTCTGTTATAAATTAAATAAAAGTGATTTTGATGTAAATAACTTGAATATTATTCTTTAGACTTTCAAGAAAAGCATAAACCATAAATGAAAAAGCATTCAAGTTGAAAACTATGCATGTTAAAACAGTTTTTCATTAATATGGTTGAACAAATAAACACCATAAACTATACTTTTCTCTCTCTTCTATTAAAAATGATTTTCTTCTAAAGCTAATAAAAATAGCTATTTCATTTTCAGCATGAAAATCATTTTTCAACAAAAGGATTTCTGAGAAAAGCTTACACACAAGCATAACTAAACACATCAAAATGATTTAAAAGAAAACCTAAAACAAATGAGTATATACTATGTACCTATCGATAAACTTTTATAGGAATGGTATCCTTTTCTAAAATGTCGTACGGACAGGGATATGTTTATACTTTATACGAGTTGTGCTGGAAGCTAATTATTAGGGCCAACCCTTGCTATATGTGTGTCGCACGCTGTTATTGGGTTGTTGCCATTGAGTTTTTCGTTGCAGATGTTTGTAAATTCCAAGTTTGATTATATGCCCTTATTCTATGTTCAATGTTTATTTTGGAATACAATTATCTGCATTCCCTGACGGTAAAAAGCTTCAATGCATTTATAATGATTCTGTGTATAGTTTTGGCATCAATGAATCCATCAAGTACACAGAGAGTAGAAACATTATAAATGTCTGAAGCTCTTTACAATGGCATTGCCCATCCCCGTGTCCTCTCGGGCCTGTTGTTATTGCAATTTTAAAACACTTTATGGGCACCCTTCAATTTCCTATCATTTTTCAACTCTATTATTCTTATTATTGTTGTTACTTTATTATTGTTGCAGGTTTCATCTCCTACAATAATTGTTGAAAGAGCAGGGTCTTTTGCTTGGACATGCAAAAACTGGAGAGTCAGAGAGGAGTTTGCGCGAACTTTGACATCTGCAATTGGGCTATTCTCATCTACTGAACTACCCCTCCAGCGGGCTATTCTTCCTCCTGTATGTTCTCTGGCTTTTACAAACAAACAATACATGTCCATTTTTTTTGTTATATAGTTTTTGAATGTGATCTAACTCTTCAGAAATTGATTGATAACAGACTTTGCAATTGCTGAGTGATCCAAATCCTGTTGTCAGGGAAGCAGCTATTTTGTGCATTGAGGTAAGCATGTCTTATCATCATATATTTTTTGAAGTTTGAAGTTTGAACTTGCTAAGTACTACTTACATTGTTAAGTTTATACCAGTTACCCATAAAAAGATAATGACATCAATCATTTTCTTAGCCAAATAAAGTAGAAAGGATTGTGTAGTTTTTAGCTCTTTTTATGTTTATATACATATTTATGCTGATTTTTCTGGTAATATCATTAAACACTATTGTATATGAATATAAAGGAATGGGAAAATGGAGGTGACTCAAGTTGAGGCCTAGACAGTATGACTGATTGATGTCAGATTCACGCCATATGTGGATTCTAGACTATAATTTACAGTCACAGCAGATGTTTTTGAAACTTGTTTACTTGTAAACTTGGCATGGCTCTAAATTTAAGAATTGGTGTAATGTAGTTCTTGGAAAATTAGTTATGTTTTAGTGCAACTTATTCAATTTTGCTTATTTATGCTTTAATAATTGATATAATGCAAAAGGCATAGTCTGAATGAGTAATGATATATGTGTAGTTGAGGATAGTGTTTTGAAGATTAAAAATAAGATGAGTATTTTAACTTCCTCTTTTTACAGGAAATGTTTGCACAAGCTGGGTCTCAGTTTCGCGATGAACTTCAGCGTCATGACCTCCCGTCTTCTTTGGTAAACATTAAGCAAAAAATTGATTTCATTATTGTTAAATATTTTATTCATATATATATATATATATATATATATATATATATATATATATATATATATATATATATATATATATATATATATATATATATATGTAGGGAGCATATCAAGTGAGTATTTTTAAATGAGAGATGAGAGGAAGAAATATCAACCATTGGATTCATCAAGAGAGAGAAATTAATAGCCTCATTAATGTAGTAACATTCTCTCTCTTGATGAATTCAATGGTTGATATTCCTTCCTCTCATCTCTCATTTAAAAATGCTCTCACTTGATATGCTCCCTATATATATATATATATATATATATATATATATATATATATATATATATATATATATATATATATATATATATATATATATATATATATATATATATATATATATATATATATATATATATATATATATATTTTACATCTGTAGTTGGATTTTTGAAGGTTCTCTTAAACTTCACATTTACTACTGTGAGTTTTAGTTAGTTATGCAATGCATGACAATGGTTTCAGGTGAAATATATTAATGCTAGGCTAGAGGGGATTCAACCAAAAGTCCAGTCTTCAAATGGTATTTCTAGTGGTTATAATATTCCTGGTGAAATTAATCCTTCAAGTGTAAATCCCAAGAAAAGTAGTCCAAAGGCTAAAAGTTCATCAAAGGGCACATCACTTTTTGGAGGTTAGAATATTTGAAATTTAAGGATTTCCAACAGTATCTTTTCTAATTCATATATTTTCCATCTCTTTCTTTCTGTCTGTCATTGTGATTGGCCACTAGCCTTATTATTTGTTTTTAATTGTTACTCCCTCCGTCCCTTAGAAATTGTTACATTTGCTATTTTTTGGTCCCAATTGTACCCCATTAAATTGGGACCTTTTTTTTTTTTGTTGCAAAAGTAATATTAATAAGGGGGTACAATTGAGACAGAAACAAATAATAATTATAAGGGATATGGAAATTAACCCTAAGAGATGATTTAAGATATGCTAAGACTGAAAACTGTTCCTAAGGAAGATAAAGTGTAAAATGTGAAAAAAGTTAATTTTCAAATCTAAATAATTTTGGTGGTGGAAGTAAAATGATTCAAGGAAGATAAAGTGATATAATTAAAGGTATATGTAACATTCCAAAGTCATTCGTTTGATGTTTTGTCCATATTATATATTGCTCTGATTCTGTGCCTCTTCAGACAAATATGCTATCTACACTTATGGTTCCCTTGTTAGCCACATTTTCTATGTATTCTGGTGCTTTACCAATATGTATTTTATTTTTAAATACGACCAGGAGAAGGTGATGTCAGTGAGAAAGCCATAGAACCTATCAAGGTGTATTCAGAGAAGGAATTCATCAGGGAAATTGAGAAGATTTCATCTACCCTTGTACCAGAGAAGGACTGGTCAATACGAATTGCTGCCTTGCAGAGAATTGAACGTCTTGTTTTGGGAGGTTGGTGTTTCCCATCTTCTTTTCAGGAGTGTATATGTACAAATTTTATATGCTCAAATCCAATCTTAAGCCCTCCTCCTTTTTTTAGTTTAAATAGGTTAGGACATTTATCACTGTAAGAATATCTTTAACAGGGGTTGACTTGAAGGATGTCTATGGTTATCTTAGATGTATTTGGTTTAAGTTTTTACTTGTAGGCTTATGGTTAATGATTTACATGTAAGTCTGTTGATTGAACTATTGCATCAAAGAGTTATGGAAGTGAAATTGCCTTTGTTAAAAAATATAAAAGTAAAGTAGCTGCTGGTTGGGGCCATAAGCCATATTCTGTGGGTATTGAGGGCCACCATTCAACTAAATGCGAGTCCATTTATAGATTAGTTGCATTTTAAATTAGTAAGTGATCAAAGCCTAACACGTGTAAGTTCTATAATATATTGTTTTATACTTTGTTTAATTTCTCCACGTTGTTTAATTTCTCTACTTTGTTTTATATTTTAAATGTAAAATATCTATTTTAGTGGTTTTAATTTTTCAAATTCTTAATTATAATTTTCAACAAAATGTAAAAATTCAACACGAATTTTTTGTTTGTTTGTGGCATGAATGCTCAACATCTTTTGGGTATGCTTCTTTTCAGGAGCTGCTGATTATCCATGTTTTTTTGGAATCCTAAAACAGCTAGTTGGACCTTTAAGCACACAACTCTCAGATCGAAGGTCTACCATTGTGAAGCAGGTGCTCGGACATTTTCTTTGATTCAAATATCTTCTGTTCTGCTGCCCTGTTTTAGGCAGTTGGTGCATATTCATTGCTGGAGTCCCCCTACTTTTTAGTTCTTTAAGCAAAACTTCACTTTTATTTTCATGAAAGATGTTTAAATCCCACTTTGGCTAGGTAATCATGACTGACACAGTCCTCCACCGAGCAAGCTCTGTAGGCTGAGTTAGGCCTAGTTTGTTCAGTTACAAAATGGTATTAGAGCCACTCTAGAATTCAATCCTTGCCATCCCTATTCTTGTTAACAAATAATAATTGAAGGTTCTTTTAAACTTCACATTTAAATTCCACTCTGGCTTGTACCATATGCTAGCTTCAAGCCCCCAAATTCTATTGTATGAAATGGGAATGTTTGAGATGCTATAAAAGTAAAAATCCTTTCTTGGGTTTTCACCCAACGACTTAAATTTTTGGTTAAGGATAGATGACATCCTGCCCTCAGTATGCTTGCTTGTCTTAAATTTTAATTTATTGATTTTTTTAAATTATTAGCGGTGTCGCCGTGTCAGTGTCAGGGTCGTATTTGGGGTGTTCGTGCTTCATAGGTCGGATACCATATCATCCCACAAATCACACTATTTAAATATCTTAGGTTCGTAATACAATACGATGGAGAAATAAAAGAATGCAAACCATCAAATTTCAGTTGGGTGACTGAAATGGAGGATTTCAGAGATTTTAATTTTATGTGACTCAAGCTGAAGGGAAAATTTTATTGGACTGGGGTAAGACCTGCAATGTTGTACGAGATAAAATGTTGGGCCGTTAATAATCAACACGAGAATAAAGTGTAGCATAGATGAAGATGTTGCGTTGGATGTGTGGTAAAGCTTGACAGGATAAGATTAGAAACGACAATATTAGAGAGTGTTGGGGTAGCACCTATAGTAAAAAAGATGGTGGAAAATAGACTTAGGTGGTTTGAGCATGTAGAGAGATGACCTGTAGATTCTGTGGTAAGGTGAGTAGATCACATGAAGAGGAGTCAAACAGTTAGAGGTAGGGGAAGACCTAGAAAAACTTTTAAAAGAAGTTATTAACAAAGATCTCGAGATTAACAATTTGGATAGAAGCATGGTCTTGGATACAACATTATGGCAGAAGTTGATCCATAATGCAGACTTCCCTTAGTGGATAAGGCTGGGCTGTTGTTGTTGTTATACGGAGAAATCTTCATGACTTAGTTATGTCAGAATAAACAAGTTTGATTTTTATTAAAGTTAGGTGGGGGGCTTATATGGCCTGCAGAGAGAAATATCATTTGAGCATCATTAACAGCAACATAACTCATAATAGACGTATTTTAAATCTATAAATAGCTGCCGTATGAGGTATATGTAAAATGTTTTCAGTGCATCCAGACTTGAGAGAACATGTAAAATGTTTTTAGTGCATCCAGACCTGAGAGAACATGTAAAATATTTTCAGTGCAACCAGACCTGAGAGAACGTTGAACCTCTCAGCTAGAGCCTGAGAAAACAAATTACTTTTAGCATATCTTGAAAAAGGTTCATCCGAAGTATTAGTTGCAATTTCTTTATTTTTACTCACTTGTTTGACCGAGTTTCAGTTTAGCTTAGATTGGAATATTAATTTGGATGAAACTGTAATTTGAATAATCAATCTCCAAATATCATTGCTGTCCATGAATGTTTTCTGTTTGGTATTCCCTTTGTTCTAGGCATGCCATCTATTATGCTTTTTATCGAAAGACCTCTTGGGTGATTTTGAAGCATGTGCTGAAACTTTCATACCAGTAAGTTCAATTTTTTTTTATCTATGTATTCAACGTATTGAATGTTTTGTAATCTTAATTAATACCTGATCTGATAATCAGGTCCTTTTGAAGCTGGTTGTGATTACTGTGCTTGTAATTGCAGAGTCTGCAGATAACTGCATAAAGACGGTAGTGAAATAAGCTTATTGATTTTCTATGTTATTTTGTACCGTTGCAACATTGTTTTTTCACCTTTGTTCTCTATTTCCAGATGCTACGCAACTGCAAAGTTGCTCGTGTGCTTCCTCGGATTGTTGATTGTGCTAAAAATGATCGTAGTGCAATACTTCGTGCAAGGTATGAATTATTTAATCTTGCTGATAGATACGTGAAAGTTGTGGTTTTAACTAATATCATTTGTATTGTAGGTGTTGTGATTATGCTCTTTTGATACTAGAACATTGGCCTGATGCACCAGAAATACAGCGATCAGCAGATTTATACGAGGATATGATAAGGTGTTGTGTTTCAGATGCAATGAGCGAGGTAGCTTATATAGGTGTAGGGTATTTGATGTTTGATACATATAGATTGCACATCATTGTCATATTTCAACGCTGACAAACTCTTCATTGCTCTATTCTTTTTCCATTACACTACGGTTACATTGAAAGTTGTAGGAAACGAAAGTGGTGCATTGTATAATGTCATGACATGCAGCATTTATGCTGAAATTGTGAAAATCGTTAATCAAAGTTATTTATTGGTTGTGTCTTATTGTGCATGCATGCATGGTAGGGAATAATTAAAACTCTGAAACTCAGCATGAGAAAACTCATATAGAATTGAATTTTATATTTTGATTAGCTGTCATTCAAATGTTTACAAAAAGTTTGTTCTGTTTTACGTTCCTCCTTTGCAAATTCAATGACTAAAGATCAATTGACCAACATTTCAGTAAAAAACAGTATCTAAGAGGGAGTTGTGTTATGAAAAATTCACTACTGCTTTGCCATCACATTCCTATGGTCTGTTTTTTTTCATCATTGATTGGAAGGGGTTAACATAATTTTTTGTTTCATCAAGAGGGAGTTGTGTTTTATGAAAATCCCACCACTCCTCCTCTGCCATCATGTTCATTTTGGACTCAGGATCAGTAACATAAATCATCTAACTTGATTACATATACTAATTCATCATTTCACATGCAAATTCTATTATGTATCTTTGAGGAAAGGTGTGTAAATGATGTAATTGTTTTATTACTCTATTTCAGCGTGTAATGTTCTTGGTAACATACGGTGTTCTAAAAGTTCTTTTGCATTATGCGGTTTGTTTTATATTTTAATACGCGATCTTTCATCTAGAAAAAGTTTTATTGGTTTAAAATATAATTGTCAGCATATTAGCTGGGATCTTGACATGGCATTTTTCACACTGGACCATATTGCCAGTGCCAAGGAATGTGTGCATGAAAATGATCATAATGTGAAACTTTATAGGTGCGGTCGACTGCAAGGATGTGCTACAGAATGTTCGCAAAAACTTGGCCTGAGCGTTCCCGTCGCCTATTTTCATCATTTGACCCTTCTATTCAAAGGGTATATGTTTATTTGAAGTTGTTACTCTTCTTTTATTTTGTTGCTTAAGTCATCTTTTGAAGTGAATATGAATTGCAGTTGATAAATGAAGAGGATGGAGGCAAACATAGGCGCCATGCATCACCTTCCATTCGTGATAGAAGTGCACCAATCCCATCAACTAATCAAGCATCAAATCCCGCTAATCTAACTGGATATGGAACTTCAGCTATTGTTGCCATGGACAGAAGTTCTAGTTTATCATCGGGGACTTCTATCTCCTCTGGTGTTCTTCTTTCACAAGCTAAGTCACTTGGTAAAGGTACAGAACGTAGTTTAGAAAGTGTACTGCATGCAAGCAAACAGAAGGTCACTGCTATTGAGAGCATGCTTAGAGGTTTGGATTTGTCAAATAAGCATAATTCATCTGCTCTGCGATCTTCAAGTTTGGATCTAGGTACCAAATAAGTTAAAGTGTTAGATATTTTATTTCTACCTCACTATTAATGCTTGTTGCAATTCTATGGTTGATGATGTTAGCGTTATTGTTTTAAAACTTTTTGTGAGCGGCTAAATTTATCTCTTATTTCCCCTAGTGCAGGAGTTGACCCGCCCTCATCTCGTGATCCTCCATTCCCTGCTTCTGTTTCAGCCTCTAACCATCCGACCATCCTTTCAACAACCGAATCATCTGGTTTGGGTGTCAATAGAGCTAGTAGCCGGAACAGTGGTATGGGTTTGTCTAATATAATCACCCAAATTCAAGCTTCCAAAGATTCTGACAAGTTTTCATATTATAGCAATAACGGTATTGAGCCTTCATCAGATTTTTCATCATACACAAATAAAAGAGCTACTGAAAAATTACAAGGAAGAAGTTCTGTTGATGAAAACAGTTATATCAGGGAGACTAGGCGATATGCGAGCCCCAATGTGGATAGGCAGTATACAGATACCCTCTATAGAGATGGAAACTTTAGGGATTCACAGAATAGTCATGTGCCTAATTTTCAGAGGCCTCTATTGAGAAAGAACGTAACTGCACGCGTGTCTGCTGGCAGGAGAAGGAGTCTTGATGATAGTCAATTATCTATTGGAGAGATGTCAAATTATACAGATGGACCGGCATCTCTTCATGAAGCTCTGAGCGAAGGACTTAGTTCTGGTTCTGACTGGTCTGCCAGGATTTCTGCCTTTAATTACCTTCACTTGTTATTGGAGCATGGTCAAAAGGGAGTTCAAGAAGTAGTTCAGAATTTTGAGAAAGTAATGAAGTTATTTTTTCAGCACTTGGATGACCCCCATCATAAAGTTGCACAGGCGGCTCTCTCCACACTTGCAGATATTATTCGTACATGCCGAAAGCCGTTTGAGAGTTACATGGAACGAATGTTACCCCATGTGTTTTCTCGTTTAATTGACCCCAAAGAGCTTGTTAGGCAAGCATGCTCTACGACTTTGGAGGCTGTTGGTAAAACGTACAGTATAGATTCTCTCTTGCCTGCATTGTTACGATCTCTTGATGAACAAAGGTCCCCAAAAGCTAAATTGGCTGTTATTGAGTTTGCAATCAATTCCTTTAACAAGCATACAATGAATCCAGAAGGTGCTGCTAATATTGGAATCCTAAAATTATGGCTTGCCAAGTTAGCCCCATTGGTTCATGATAAAAATACAAAGCTTAAAGAAGCAGCTATTACATGCATTATATCAGTATACTCCCACTTTGATTCGTCTGCAGTTTTGAATTTTATTCTTAGTTTATCCGTTGATGAACAAAATTCTTTGAGACGAGCCCTTAAACAGCGCACCCCTCGCATTGAGGTAGACTTAATGAACTATCTGCAGAACAAGAAAGAGCGGCGTACTAAATCTTCCTATGATCCATCTGATGTTGTAGGAACATCCTCTGAAGAGGGATATGCTGGTTTGTCTAGGAAAGCTCATTATATGGGGAGGTATTCTGGCGGTTCTCTAGATAGTGACGGTGGCAGGAAATGGAGTTCCCAAGATTCTAACTTGATTATAGCCAGTCTTGGCCAACCAGCTTCTGATGAAACAGAGGAACATTTGTATCATAATCCTCAAACTAATTGTGATAATAGTATTGTTGGTTCAAAAACCAAAGATCTTGCTTACCCAGTCAAGTCAATGGATCAAAGCTTTGGCTTTCAAACTGACCACCAACTTGGATATGAGGATAGTAGCATTAACTTTGAAGGCATATCATCTGATGTGAATGTTAATGGTCTGATGTCATTAGAACATTTAAATATTTCCGAATTGAACCATAATCATCACTCAGCTGAAGATATGAAGGGCAACTGCATGACAAACATAGGACTCAGCATTCCTCAAATTCTTCATATGGTGAGTTATGCAATTTAATAGTTATACTCTTGATTTTCTCACGACTAAGGATATAGCATTTGTTTGTGTAGATATGCAATTGGGGTGATGGAAGCATTATTTCAAGTTTATTTTAATAGTTGTACTTTTGATTTTCTCATGACTAAGGATATAGCATTTGTTTGTGTAGATATGCAGTGGGGGTGATGGAAGCACTATTTCAAGTAAGCGGACTGCACTTCTACAGTTAGTTGAAGCTTCTGCAGAAAATGATCATTCTGTTTGGATCCAGGCATGTTGAATTTGATGTGTGCCTCTCTCCTTATTGTCCCACAAATGCCGTTTCTTATTGTCATACCGATGTTTTTGATTTGATAGTTATTCATATTAAAATTATGTAATGTTATTTATCTTTAGTTTTCAGACACCTTCCCCAAAAACAAATTTCTATTTGCATATAATAGTGGGTTTTTCTGTTTTTTATATTTCTGAGTTGTGTGATCAATAAATAGAGAAGTTTTGCATACATTGTGTTAAACAAAAATTGACATATAGTTGGATTTCTCTTCATGGTTTGATGATTGTTTCATGGTGTACCTGCAGTACTTCAATCAGATTTTGACTGTTGTGCTTGAGGTGCTGGATGATTCAGATTCCTCAATCAGAGAGCTTGCTCTTTCATTGATAGTTGAAATGCTTAAAAACCAGGTTCTTACTCCGTTTGTCATATTGTTTTCTTCAGATTATGCTCTTGCTCATTTCTGTACTTGCAGTTGTACATATTTTTCCCCTTGTGGGCATATTGTGCTATGCTAAGAGATTGTTTTATCTTTGTGTTTGTTGTTTCCAGAAAGATGCCATGGAAAATTCAGTTGAGATTATAATTGAAAAGCTCCTTAATGTTACAAAGGATATTGTTCCCAAGGTAGCTGATTTAACCCCCTGTTCTACTCGTTCACAATTTTTTTTTCTCTTTTAAGTCGGAGTTTTCACCCTTTCTCCAGGTTTCAAATGAAGCAGAGCACTGCCTGACAATTGTTTTATCTCAGAATGATCCATTTAGATGCTTAAGTGTACGTATTTCTTAAGTTTTCTACTTTTTGGCCCTCTTTGCTTTTCTGAAAATGAAAATTACTGAAAAAGGGAGTAGAGGTTTGTATTATTAACTGAAATTTTTTCAGGTTATAATCAACAACTTAAAAAAATTAACTGAAATTTTTTCAGGTTATAATTCCTCTTCTGGTTACCGAGGACGAGAAAACTCTAGTCACTTGCATAAATTGCTTGACTAAGGTAAAGTGCATAAATGTTTCTGTTATGCTTCTATGTAATTTTAGTACGTCGTTTGACTAGCCAGTCTACATGTGTATATTTATTATCTGCTCAGTATTCAATGCTGTTGGAATGTGATGCTAAATCTACAAGGGCTAACAACTAGGAATGAATCCGTTAGGATAGGATCCTTTCTCTGAGCAAGAAAACAATTCCTAGAATAATGGTTGTAAAGACATGTTCATATGAATAAAAATTACAAATAAATGAAGGATTACTTATTTATGTAGAGAGAGATTGAAAGAGAAGATACAAAAGTACAAAGGAGCACTCTCCTTTCATACTGGATTAAGTCCCAAAACTCAATTATTCCTAAAGCTACCCCCCCACCCCCACACTGATAGTTAAAATCGAGACTTTTCACAAAATCGGAAAGGAAAGTAAAATCATAAATTGTAACACTAGTCGTAAGATTATACAAAATTCATTACTCATATATGCGTAAAAGTTCACATGTATGCATATAAAATATCCTTGGTAAGACAAAAAACCTTAAATAACTTGAAATACTAATGTAACTTTAAATTCATAAGCATAGCTCACAAATAAGATAATTAAATCCTTAAATCACATTTCAAATACTTATATAAATTTAAATTCATTCATGAGCATAGCTACACTGATAGTTAAAATTGAGATTTTTCACAAAATAGGAAAGGAAAGTAAAATCATAAATCGTAACCCTAGTCGTAAGATAAGATTATACAAAATTCATTAAACTCATATATATGTATAAATTCACATGTACGCATATAAAATATCCATAGTAAGACAAAAAACCTTAAATAACTTGAAATAATGACGTAACTTTAAATTCCTAAGCATAGCTCTCAAATAAGATAATTAAATCCTTAAATCACATTTCAAATACTTATATAAATTTAAATTCATTCATGAGCATAGCTGCATAATAGCATAAGTCAATAAGAAAGTCATGCAAACTCATAACTCATAAGTCTCAAACAAGAGAAATAGTTATACGATTCAAAGACTAACAAGGAAGATTCCACCAAAATTAGATTATGAACTCTTAATTGCTGAGGGTAGGCGTAGTTGCAAAATCGCGGGGTTTATGATTTAAATTGGTATTTTAACTAGCACTTAGCAAATTTAGGGCTATTTAAAGACTTTCTAAATATAACCAAAATAACAACTTGTAACAATCACGTAACAAACTAATCAACTAACTAACTTCTATTATCTAACTAACTTCTCTTAACTAACTCTTAGCTACTTTAGTGATCCTATATTCTATATCCTAACAGAAATTTGCTTTTACTATTTTGTATTTTATATGTGCTTATTTCCAACAGTTCCGGATTTGTATCATGTTTTAACCTTACCACATATGAAGTTACAAATTTTTGTTCATATATAAATTTGCCTAAATGTTTTATTCATGTTTAACTGAATATTATTCCCTTCAGATTGTGGGGCGGCTCTCTCAGGAGGAATTGATGGCTCAGTTACCCTCATTTCTGCCCGCATTGTTTGAAGCTTTTGGAAACCAGAGTGCGGATATTCGTAAGGTACTTGGGGTATTTTGCTTGCATCCATTATTTAATGGCCGTCCACTTAACACATTTAATTTTGTTTCTGATAAATTTTTCCAACTGGAGGTTAGTGGTGTGTATGATTTTGCAACTATAGTTTGAGCAAAAGTTTGTTGTAGTAGCATGGCTTGAGGATTTCAAATGCCGAACTGAACACACTTTAGATGCTCGAGGCATATTTGGCACTTAATTGAAATATTAATATTTTGTAGTATAGGTTGTTAGAATTTGGGTTGGGCCTAACTCAACCCTCCAAAACCGACCGGTTTGTAAGGTGAGGATTGTTCCCAGTTAAGGACATGTTCAAGCCATATATTATCCGACATGGAACTCTTAACATAGGTTATCAAAATTGCAAACTAGGGGGACTTTTGTATTATGAATAAAAATAAACCCCGCAAAACCCTCTCCACTCACATCTTTCAATTCTTTCCTTTTTTTCAAACCCCTCGAATCTCCCAAGGTTGGACGGTAAGATTTCCACTTCCAACTCTCTTTGCTTTTCACTAATCAACGAGTACCTATTAAACATATTACTTTGTCAACATCAATTTTTATACAAGGATGATAAATGTTTCCAGCTTTGTATGAAATAATTCTTATGAGAGGGTTTTTATTTTTCTCTGTATAGTTGTTGGAATGTTTATTGCATATCCTTTTTCTCCATTTGTTATTGGCCTCTTAAATTATTCTCATTTTATGTTAATGGTGGATGGAACAGACTGTTGTTTTCTGTCTAGTGGATATTTATATCTTGCTTGGGAAAGCATTCTTGCCATATTTGGAAGGGCTTAACAGCACACAGTTGAAGTTGGTTACCATTTATGCAAATCGTATCTCACATGCAAGGACAGGAAAATCAATTGATGCTGCTAACGATTAGCAGGTTCACTGGGGAGTACATTTGTGGGTTTTGGATATATTCTTATCCAATTTTGTGTATTTTGTACATTGTGTGCATGCAAATTTTTGGTGGGTTTTTTGTGGTTTCCTATCTCGCCGGTGTGTCATTTTTTGTCTTCCCGTTTTCTTGAGGATGAACGTCAGATTTGGAGATTGTTGGTTGTGGAATACGGTGCACAAATTGTAATTTACATCGAGTCAACATTATTGGTTGAATTATATGGTGAGGATTTGGCAAAGGCTATATATTTTTATTTTTTTATTTTATGAAGAAAATGAAAAGAAAAATATGCAAGATTTGCTCCTTTTCATTCGTCATCATAGCACATCAAATTCTTAAAGTTGTGAAGTTATATTAAACTTTCCATTTATTGCTGTCAAGTTTTAAGATGAAATAATGTTGCGTCTAGTTTTTTGATAATATAAATAAATTGATAATTAACATCACATTTACTGTACCAATGTATTAGATTCCCAGATTTGAGAAGATATTTGCCAATAAAAGTTTATATTGAGATGATGAAGTATATTACCAATTGATTCATAACGAGTGCCAGTGAGATTTAATGGGAAATGCAAAGATAAACCATACACATTCAACGATACAAAAATTTGAAGGAAAACAAACATATCAAAGCTCCGAAACTATTCAATATTGCCAAATGAAACACTAGTGATGTATATGGGCTGGGTAAACCCAATAAATTCAGTAAAATCCACCCAAACCGGCCCAAAAAAATAGATTGGGTCGAGTTATTGGGTGAATACAGTTTTTAAAAATGAAATTCCATTTAAAATAACTGAATATTATAAGTAAATTCACACTCAATCCACAAAATTTATGGGTTATTGAGTGACTATTTTTGCAATATATATATATATATATATATATATATATATATATATATATATATATATATATATATATATATATATATATATATATATATATATATATATATATATATATATATATATATATATATATATATATATATATTTTAATTTAGTAGGTGATGACTTTGATATTTTTAATCTTGGTTGTTTTCATTTCAACCTTTTAAATATTTTTTATTTTGTAAGTAATGATTTTAACTTACTTAGGATATCACACTTTGATTATTTTGATGCTAATTCTTATAAGTTGCAAATATTTTATGCAATTCTAGATATTACTGTAATGTAACTTTGATTTTCGCAAATATGTTTAAGGTGAATTTTATCTTGCATTTAAACATTTGATGTTTAAAAATAGCGGTAATATGTTAAACTATTTATCAAGAAAAATTGTGACATTTCATTAATAATTATATAAGGAAGAAAAAAATTGGGAAACCTACTACCTAACTCAATCTATATGTGGTTTTATCCAAACCGATGCAATGATATCGTGGGTGGTTATTTTACTTGACCTAAACTGGTATACCATGTACGAATTGAGTTATGGTTTTGACTAAATTCAACACCCCTTGTTAACTCCATATACATTGCACTAATTCTAAAACACATACTCTAAACACAGAAGGCGGACCTACCACACCAAAACACTGGACTTATGTAGAGAGAATGCAGAAAGTATAGTAGTTCCAAATTGCTCTGCTCCAAGGCAATTAAAACAAGACAAACTCCTTGAACACAGGACTTATGGAAGACCATGTTTTGTATACAATGGTGCACATGTATTCCCCAAAAGCAAATATGTTAATGGAGTAACTTGCAAGTTAAAAAATTCATCTTTATTAATAAATGAATGAGAATTATATGAGAGATTATACAAAGATGATTTTTTTATATGTGGACAAATCAATAAGAAGTTAATTAATTAACTAACTAACTTCCACTGTCCTAACTAAGCAAAAAGTATGGAAAGTAGTGTAAAAAGCTGTTACTTGCACATTAAGAAACTGATATAAGCAACGCCTTCCCTCAATTTGAACTATGGATATCACATCAATCCAACTTGGACATGTTAACAAGGAAAAGAGCTTGTTGAAGAGGTTTGGTGAAGACATCTACAAGTTGGTTGGAACTACTGGCAAGTAGAAAAATGATTAGCTTATTTTGGATTTTCTCTCTAATAACATGATAGTCTATTTCTATATGTTTCTTTCTTTCATGAAAGGTAAGGTTATGTGCCAGATATATGGCTGATATGCTGTCACAATAGATGGAAGAAGGTTGAGAAAGTATGATGCAAAAATTAGTCATAAAATTGTGAAGCCATTGAAGATTACATGTAAGAGAAGGAAAAGCTCGATATTATGCCTTATTGAGGACCTTGAGACTCTATTTTGCCTTTTGAATTTCCAAGAGATGAGTGAAGTGCATATGAAGACACAATAAAATGTAACAGACTTTCTATAATTTGGAAATCATCATAATCTACAAAGCCATAAAATTTGATTGGAGCATTGCTAGAGTAGAAAATGCCTTTGCTTGGTGGAGATTTGAGGTATATGAGGATATTGGTTGCTGCAGTAAAATAAGGGGTCAAGTGTTTTGCTATGAATTGTCTTAGGTCTATTTTGAGTGAGGTATACGAGTCTTCTATAGAAAGTATGGTATTTTAGAGGAGTTTCTTCATTTCGGGAAAGTTTAGTGGCAAGATTGAGGGGTATGACATGGCTTGACATCTACTAAATTGTGTCTTCATGCAACTAAAGAGTGTATTTTTCTTTGATTAACCACAATGCCTTCTTATAATTTGACAATTTCAAGACTAAGGAAAAATATGAGTTTGCCAAGATCATTGATGCAGAATAATTATTCTAGGAAGAGTTTAACACGTTGAATTTTGGTCATATAATTTCCAGCAAGTACTATATCATCAACATAGACAAAAAAGCTGTAAAGGTGTTGTCATCTAATTTTAGTTAAAGAGAGTGATCTGCAAGATTGAGTGTATCCCAAGTTAAGCACTACTTGAGAAAACTTGGAATTACCAATGTATGCTAGCTTATTTTAGAATATAGATTGATTTGCGAAGCTTGCAGACTTGAGGTGTACTTGATTTTGGTTCAAGATGCATAGGTGGTAAAGCCATATAAACCTCTTCATTTAACTCAACATGCTAAAAGGCATTGTTGACATCTAATTGTTTAAGATACCAATGATTGATGGCAACTAAGGCAAGAAGGACTTTGACTGTGGTAAGTTTGGCAAATGACAGAAAGTATCAAAGTAGTCCACTTCTTCCATTTGGGTATATCCTTTGGTTGCTAATCTTGCTTTGCGCCTTTCAATGGCACCATCTGCTTTATACTTATTCTTGTAAAGCCACCTGAAACCAACAAGAATTTTACTTGGTGGAAGGTCAACAATGGACTAAGTATGATTGTGATCAAGAGCAAGTAAGTTAGTCTATAAGGCTTGATTCCAACAATCAATTTGGGAGGCTTGTTTATAGATCTTTGGTTCAATGTGTATGGAAATGGAACAGCAAAATATTTGATAGGTAAGTGTGAGGTGATGATAAGAATGAAAAAATGATAAATTATATGATACATTACTATGAAAAGCATTTTTAGTATGTAAAACTGAATTGTAGTGAAAATCTTGCAAATATGTAGGTTTTTTGATAAATCTAGTAGATTTTTGAGAGGCAAAGGGTTGACAGGCATGCCATTGGCAGGAGTGTCATTGAATGATATTAGAGGTGTGTAAGAAGTAAAAATGGTTGGATGGGATGAAGGATGTGGATTTTGGTTAATGAACATAAGTGAAGAATAAGAAATGTTGTCTGGTTAAGGTTGATTATCATTTAGACATTCGGTTGAGAAGAAAATGGTTAAGGGATAATGTCATATGGTGTGAGGGATAAAGAGGTTATATGATATGTAGGATAGGAGGGTGGTACATGTACGGTTACTTTGAAAGGGAAATATAACTCATAAAAGATGACATTTCTAGAAATAAAGAAATTGTTTAAGGTAAGGTCATACAAAATGTAACCTTTTGTGAAATCCTTAAAACCAAGAAAAACATCTTTTCTAGCCCTATAATTAAATTCTGGTAACATAACATAGGAATCCAAAAACTTTGAGACAAACAAGATAAGGTGGCTCATTGTAAAGAATTTCATAGGGACTTTTTTATTTGAGGAGAGGGGTAGGAAGTATGTTAATGATGTGAATGGCATGTTGAGTGCTAAAGTTCCACATGGTTAAAGGAAGATTGAATTAAAAGGAAATGTATTTTGCCATATTAAGGATGTTTTAGTATTTTCTCTCCACCACACTATTATGTTGGGGAGTCTCAATTCATGACCTTTTGTGAAGAATGCATTTGGATTGAAAAATGAAATCCATAGGGAATTCAGAACCATTATTAATTCTGAAACATTTGAAAGTAGTCTGATTTTCTCTGTAGACAACAAAGTTGATGAGGTTTATTTTAGTTTCATCATTGGTTTTTAGAAAAATGATCAAAGTGTACCTACTAAAATCATCAAATAGTGCAAGAAAATATTTATGGCCTAAAAGAGATACAATTGAGAAATGGCCCAAAAGATCACCATGTAATAATTCAAAGAGAGCATAAGAAATATGCTTACTTAAAGGAAGTAACTTATTTTGTTTAGCATAACAGGAAGAATCACAAGGCGACAAAGTATTTTTAGTAGATATAAAATGATTTTTTTGAAATGGCATGCAAGACAATATGAGAAATGTGACCTAGTCTATAGTGCCATAATGTAGAATATTAGAAATGGAAACAAAATTACACACAGAGTGGTCAAACCTAATATATGCAGAGTATTAACCACATGTAATCCTTTGTGCATTTTAACTATACTAATCATTTCCTAGGTAGAAGTATGCAAAATATGACAAGAAATAGAAGTAAATTGAACACAATAATTGTTGGACAAAGAAAGTTTAGTAAAGGGAATGAGATTGACATGAAAAGAAGGAATGCATAAAACATTATGCAAGGTAAGGGTTGTGGAGAGTATGACAGAACCAGATATACGAGTAAAAGCAATCATGCCATTAGGCACGGAAACTAAAATAGGTTGTATAATATGATAGGAAATAAATGAGGTAAGAGTAAAGGTAATATGATCAGTGACACTAGTGTCCAAGATTCATAGATGGGGTTTCTTACCATCATGAGAAGATGACTTGGATGTCAAGGCAAAAAGAGATCTATAAACAACTCTATCTTTGGGGTTGGGATTGATTTGTGACTGCTATAACAAGCCTATAAGACTCAGATATTGCTCTTGAGTGAAACTAAAATAGTTGGAACTTGAAGAACCTGTACCATATGTGTCAGGATTAACTTTGGAATCATCATGACTAGTTGCTTGAGAAGGATTTCCTTTGTTTTGAAACCACAAGGGTATGCATGCTTCACAAGATAATTGTCAAATGCATAGTTTGTTTTACCATAATGAGTACAAACTTTATTGGTGCCTTTAGGTGGACCTGTCCATTTCCATTTGTTGGGAGGGTTAGACTTGGCTTGAGAAGCATTAGCAAAAAAGTATGTAAGAGATGAAGAAGGTTCATAAGCATCATGTGGAAGAGAGTCAAGAAGAGGAATGAATAAATCTCTTTCTTGTTGAATGACCAATGATAAGACAATGTCAATTCCTGGAAAAGGATTCATGAGAATTATTTGAGATTTGGTGGTGCTAAACTTCTTATTGAGACCCTTAAGGAAGCATATAACATAACCTTGGTCCCGATACATTTGCAAAGAAGCAATGGCATTACAAATGCAATGGGGGGGCATTTGCAATGAGGATTTTAACGATAATTTTCTAGCTCAACCTGAAGTACCTTCATCTTGGTGAAGTATTAAGAGACATCCAAGTTTCCTTAGCGAAGCTTGTAAAGCTCTTCTTGAATATCTAGAATCCAAAAACTGTCACTTTGATAAAAATGTGTCTTGAGGTTAAACCAAACTCTAGTTGTTGATTCGATCCAAAGAACTGATTTGAAAATGGACTCTCAAATGGAACGTTGAATCCATGAAAGAACCATGATGTTGCCTCATATCCAAGGTGCCTACAAAGGATCTTAAACATTTAGATTGAGAAGGGTTCCACCTACAAACTTCTCCTTGTTCATGGAGATTAAGGTAATGTGCATTGAACGTGCCCAAGAATGATAATAAATTAAAAAATGTACAAAATGGAATAAAACATTATTATTAAAAAAATGCCTTAATTAAAAAAACTAAAATTATAAATTAAAATGATAAAAATTGCACTTTCTGTTTTTTTTTTTTTGAATAAAATGTCAAATGAAAAAAAGTTAGAGAAAAAATGAACTGGAAAAAGTGCGAAAAGTATGATTTGAACCCAGGATCTTATACTTGAAAGCCTTACATTCAAGTATTTACCAATTGTGCTATCTCATTCATTCGAAATGGAATAGAACGAAAAAAGCTATAATGATAAAGACCCGGACAAAATTGGGGTATGACATCGTCTGTATAACTCTTGTTGGCCTCTAGAACTGTGCAAGTTCACCTTCAGAGCCAGATACACCTTCAGAAGTTCCACCTTTAGAGGATAAACCACCTTTAGAGGATGGATTACCATCAGAGGCTAGTTACTATCGGAGTATGGACCACTATCAGAGTCTGGATCACCATTAGAGTCTGAGTCACCTTTAAACTCAGAATCTCTGTGAGAATCAGAGTCTCCTTTAGAGGCAAAATCTCATTCGAGGAAGATTCTCCTTCAAAGGCATCTTCAGAAACACATTCAGCTCCAGAAACAGGACCGGACTTGTTCCATTCCCATGTTTTTAATTCTTTCACTATCACATCTATGCTGACATCAACTCTATTAGTTACTGGGCAATAGAGTTTATATGCACTTGTAGAGTGGAAACCTCTGAGCAACGTGACATTGCTTTTGTCATCTAATTTCCTTCTAGTAGCATCTGAAACATGTTTGTAACAAATAGAACCAAACACCTTTAGATGACTCGCACATTGCTTTCTTCCAATCCATTTTTCCAAAGGAACTATTTCCTTTAGCTTCTTAGTTGGACATCTATTGAGCACATAGGCTGCAATAGAAATAACTTTTTCCCATAATGTGTAAGGTAAAATCTTTTCTTTCAACATGATTCTGGTAATGTTAAGCAGAGTTCTGTTTCTTCTTTCAGTAAGACCATTATGCTGTGGAGTGTATGGAGAGGTTGCCTCATACTTAATACCATTCTCTTTACAGAACTTCTTGAATTCTCTAGAGTTAAACTTACCGCCACCATTGGTTATGAGGATCTTCAACCTTTGTCCACATTGACTTTAAGCCTTTAATCTAAACTTCTTAAATTCATTAAACACCTCATATTTGAACTTTAGCAATGCTACCCATGTCATTCTGGTGAACTCATCCACAAATGACACAAAGTACTTGTTTGTTCCAAGTGAAAGTACTTCAAAAGGACCACATACATAAAAATGTACAACATCCAAAGCATGAATTGTTCTTGGAGGAAATTTTGATTAGAAAGGAAATATTGTTTTCTAGCCATGTTTGCTTCTTGTTCTTCTTAACAAAAGAAGCTTTCAGAGCCTGTTCAGACTCCCTTTCAAAGCTTCTTTCAGTCAGATGCAACTCTTGTGCCTCAAAACTACTATGAAGTTCTTCACTTGTCATGGTGTTAGTGTGTTTAGAATGTTCTACGATTACAACCATGTAATTAAATTGAGGAGTAAGAGATCTAGGTACCTTTTCAACGATTACTTGTTCATAGAGAGTTTCTCAGCAAGCCTTCATCTCATTTGTGATCAGAGTCACTCTAGAGATGTAATCTGATACATTCTCATTGTTTTTCATGTTGAGATTCTCGTATTGCTTGCATAGAGACTGCGATTTCACTTTTTTCATTGATGCGTCACCACCATAGCACCACACCAGTATATCCCATGCAAATTTTTGCGTTATCGTATCGACGATCTTCTCAAACACCTTTGTATCCACACATTGATGGATATAGAACAATATCTTCTAATCCTTCTTTCTCATTTCACGTTGTGCATTTCTTTGCGCTTCAATTGCATCTGCTACAACCACCGTGTAACCGTCATTGACGAGATTAAGAACATCCTGAGCTCCACACAACACACGCATCTGAATCGACCACTGATTCCTATTCTTTCTGTCGAATACTAGAAACTTTGTGTTCAAGCTACTGTTTTCGCCGTTTATCTTTGATCTTGTGCAAATCACTCAAGTCTTACTAACACTTGTGTTTTCCAATCCCGCAGAATCAAGAAATGTGATTCTTCTAAGATCTCTACCTTCAATTCAATGTGAATTTGAAGAACGAAATCGATCACAGGCCTAACGTACACTCGTGTTTCCCTAAACAGGAGCTCTAGATAGCAATTAGTTGGAGTTAACATCAGAAAATCTCCATTGAAACACAAGATGAAGATGAAAGAATTACAGTGAGAGAGAAAGAGAGAGAAACTGTAACCAACTTTTTATCTCAAAATGTAAAAATTGAATTTGGATAACATTTCTAACATACTGCATTTAAAAAAAAGTGGTATGATTATATATGATTTCCACATTTATTAAAAAATGCTGTCAAATTTTAAATGGTTAAAAAGATGAACCAAGACAACTGCTAAAAACTGTGGCAGTAATTGTCACGTTAAATAAAGGCTAGACAATGGTTGAAAACTATGGTATAAAATTATAAGTGTTTCACATTTACAAATATAACTTAATTAGAAATACATTATGGATGTATAAATTAAAAAAAAAATTCAATATGCATAATAGGTTCAGAAAACTATAAAAATTTATTGAACTTTTTAAAGTTTAAATGAGATAATTGTTTTTAAGTCCTACTTATTAGTTGAGCTAAAAAAATCCTATTACAATTTATGCTATTTAAGAAAAAACAAAAGTATTTTATTTGCTAATTCGCTTTATATTTAACTATCAATATAATATTAATTATTTATTATTTTTTAAGGATATGCTAACTAGTGCCCCAAGATACTAGTTAAGCATTTCAAATAAAAAAGATATTACAAGAGAAAAGTTAACATTTGCCCAATAACATAAGTTAATAAATTATTTATAATGTATCGAAACTTTAAATATGATTTTATCACATTTAACTTTTTCTAATTATAGTATCTTAACATATGCCCTTAGCATTACCCAAATTATAAATCCTGATTGTGTTAGGAGGGTTATAGAAAGGAATAAAGCTGGTGTTAGTTATAGTAGGAGTGTTTCTTTGTAGTTTCTTTTTCCTTTGGGCCTAGGCCCTCCTTGTTATAAAAATAAAATAAAAAAAATAAATCCATTGTATTAAATACACACAATATTATTTAGAAAAGTCAATTATTTATCTTTTCAATGCATTGAATCCATATATTTTAGGTAAAAACATATCTTTTTATTTTATTTAACAAAATTCAACTTATCTTTTTATTCTCTTAACTTTTAAATTTTCATAACAAGTGTCTCAGAGACACTTGTTAGCATTACATTTTTTTTAAAATTTTTTAAATTGTCTTTTAGTTGTCATTAATAAAAAATATTTTATAAATTAAATTATAATTTCATTTTAGTCTACAAAATTATATATTTTGTTATGAAAATTTACTATATATATTTTTTAAAATTAACATGCAATATATAAAATGATAAATTTTAATTTTTGTGAGAGAGAGTAACTAAATCTCATAAGGAAAGTTTGAGAAAAGGGGAAGAAACTCTTGTTATTATTTTTTTTGTGAGTGATTAAAATTAATAAAATAATACCCTCAATAGTAAAATAAGAATCATGGATAAACAATCTCTTGATATTTTGATAAATTCCTCTAATTAAAAAGGAATTATCTATAGACTAAAAAAATATAAAACCTTCAGTTTGGCTTTGTCTTTTACACCCTGAATCTAGTTGGATACTAACATAAATCTACGATGTGAAAATCATTGATATAATATAATTTATTTATGCATATAATTAGAAAAAATGGGTTGGCATGTGGCTACTTGCAATTACATATATAGTTGAAATAATGGTAGACAGCTTTAGTCAAATAAATAAACAGATAATCTACCGCGTCTTGACTACGCTGCGTCTGCATGTCTGGATTTGCGATGATACGTTTTTATTTTAAATTTTTAAATTTGAGCATATGTTTGGTGTTTTTGTTGGTTTTCATTAATTCTCTTATTTATTAGACATGCTCTGATTCGAGATACAGTTAATGTTGGCATCTGATTCGAGATACCGTCAATGTTCATATATAAAATTTAAAGATTGATAAATTCATCTTTAAGAATATCTGAATTCGTTGAAATTCTTTTATGGGTAATGCTAACTTGTGCCCCAAGGGCACAAGTTAATAAATCCATAAATAGAAATTTTGTATTAAAAATAATAATAAAATTATTAATTATAAACTTGTATTAAATGTATTACACAATTTTCAAATTTTTTTTTACTATATTTATCTCTTAACTTGTGCCCTTGGGGCACAAGTTAACATTACCCTTCTTTTATCTATAAAATTAAATTTACATATTTTGTTTATTCATCTATCTTAATAGTAACTACCTCTTTTTTTTATTATAGGTTATTTTAAATTTTTCACACATATTAAAAAAAATAATTATTATATAAAAATAAGAAATTATAAAAAAATTTATAAAATTATTTTTCATTAATAATATATTTTAAAAAAAATTTAAAATATAATAGAAAAATATTATTAATTATTCATTAAAATTGTAAAACGATTTGTATTAATATAATTTTTTTATAAAAAATTTATAATAAAAAAACGGAGGAAATATATCGTTATTAAGCAATTAATATAATATTTGCTAAACCTCAAAGTATTGGAACATGCAACAATATATGTTAAAATATTGTTGTTTTGTTTAAATATATGTATTTTTTATTACAAGAGAACCAAAGGTCTCTAGAACACAAAGAAAAACAACCATATATTCTAAAAGAGAAGTGCTAGCAACATTCTCTTTTAAACACTCTCTCCAACACTCACTTTCTTATTGGTTAAAACATACGTGAGTTCCTCACTTTAAAAATGAATTCCACATAAAGTGGTAGGACCCACACATGTTTAGAGAATGAGGCTCTAGAATTATGATCAAACTCATTTAATATGAGATTTGGAAGAATGAGAAGTTTAATGTTATTGAAAATAAGATTATAATTGACTATTAATCTATACACCGATTTCTTTTATGGTATGATTAAATTTAATGTGTCAATTCTTCAGAGTCATTCTTCTGATTCTACGAACTAAGGTTGGGAAAATGTGATTCTATGCTAATCATATCTATCAAGACTTTAGAATCACTTTCGACCATCAGACTTGTAAGTCTATCATGTCAAACTAGCTCAATCTACATCTCTGCCATGAGAGCGTCACCCAAACCAATCTTTTGCGCATAGCCTTTCACCTAATTTTTAGAGCAATCTCTGAGCAAGCCTCCACATCTTGCAGTGGAATTTGATTTTTTGTATACACTGTCACAATTGAGTTTAATCCAATTTCCTTCGAGGTGATACCATTGTACATGCTCGATGTTTTGCTCGTTTATTTTTATTCAATTATTTAATTAATTGTTTATGAATTATTTGGTAGAATTGTGTTAATTGGAGGGGTATATATCTAAAAGTGTAAAAACATGAGCGTGTGGCTAGACATTAGAAGTTATAATATTTTATTAGAAGTTAAATAATAATAATAATATAATAAATGATTATATAATTAGTTGGGCCTATGTTGTGTTAGCATCATAAATAGTGGAGGTGTTGTTGTTAAGCCCATTAGTGAGATAAAAGTTAGTAAGGGGTTAACTACAAATAAGAGAAAAAAAATTGGGAAGAAAAGTTAGAGAACGTGAAAAGAGAAGTTATCGTAGAAGAGGAGAAGAGGCACAAAGAGGCTAGGGCAAAGAATCCATTGTAAGAGTAGAGAATCACCAATCCAAGGTAAGGGTGGGGTTTTAACTCTATAAGGTTGGGTATGATGATTAGTAGATAAGAACGGGGTTTTGGTTTTATGTTCATATGCTTAGGTTTTGAATGGGAATTTCATAAAATTGATGATTGATGCATGTTTGATGAAAATTTCTTGTTGCTATGTGTTGTATATGTGTTGTAATGCTTCTAATTCATGGAATTTGATCTTGTTGTTAATTTTCGCAAATTTTCGTCTTTTGACGGTAAATTCAGTGCGAAAGTGACGTCGTAGAATTGCATTTTATGGTCCCAAAAGATGCTATATGAATAGAGGAACATGAATATATGATTCTTTCGTAAAATCATATTGTTTAAGATGGATTTTGGTGGAAAAAGTGGCTTGGACAATAGTTGGTCGTAGCAAAAAATTTCTGCATAATTGCACTCTCGCTTAGCGAGCTTAGGGGAATCGCTTAGCGAGCACTGGAAGAAAAAGTTTTATATTTTTGAAAATTGAATTAGGTATTGGACAATAGTGATTTATCATGAGTTTTAGTTATTTTCCATAATTTACTGGAATCGTTTGAATGGTCTTTGAGCCGAGTTTTGATGAAAATCAAATACTTGAATTTTTTATATTTATGTATTGTAATGAATGATTGTTTGAGAAAGACATTTTTATCTTGTTAGCTAACTGTTGGTTATGAGTGTATGTGTGACTTTACGATGACGATGAGGTGATGACCTATATTGGCGTTTGTAGAAGGCTTATGTCTTGTGGTTGTATGATTGTGTTGTTGCATATCGGTGTCGCATACATTGCATCGTTGAGGGCTTATGCTCTGTTGTTGGCTTGGATTGACAAATTTTGGAAGGCTTATGCCTTGTTGCTGTCTCTATTTATTGGCATTATGACGAGGGCTTATGTCCTGTTGGTACCACATGCATTTTAGTTGGTGTTGGTCTCATTGCATTTTATAATCAATGATGTGACGATGAGTTGTTTGTTGTTGAATACTTGTATATTACTTGTTGATGGATGATGATGATGATTTTGTGAAGTTGATGAAATGTGTATGACTTTATTCTTCATATACTTATTATTAGACGTTTCTTTATATTGTTATGATATCCCACCCATTCTATTTGAATGTTACCCTTATGTTGGTGACATGCAAGGGATCAGGAGTGAAGGATGATTAACTTCAATTAGATCGAGTCGGCATCGTTGCTCTGATACGTAACACTAAGTGGGATGAATGCTTGTTTGTTTTCCTTGTTGAATTTTGAATAACTGTTGAGGCCTTCTAAAATATTAATGTTGGCAATTGTTGAATTAAGTTGTCATATTGGTTTTTAATTGAATTATGAATATTTTCTGCTGCGTAATAAAATATGTTTTAAGATTATGTTGTTTTGATAGGTTCATATGACTTAAACGTATTATGTATCCGTTAATAATTGCGAGCAAGTGTTTATATTTTTGAAGAATGTGACATCTTAGTTTTGGAATGGATTGTTTTAATGAAATTTTGCACTATGATTTTATTATTATTCGTCGGGGTAAATTAGGGTGTTACATTAGTGGTATCAGAGCAGGTCGGTCCGTCCAGCCATATTATCGAGTCAGTAGTGTTGTTTGATAATTGAGTACTATCAATTTAGTTTTCTAACCGTTGTTTGTTGTTGGTATGGAAGAGAAGATGAATGGAAGGAATGACGCTGCGATTGCTGTTGCCTTGGAAGCGATGGCTCAGGCTATAGAGAATCAGCCTAATGCTGGTGTGAATGATGAATCTCGTAGTTTGGTGACTTTCCTGAGGGAGAATCCTCCTACCTTCAAGGG
Source organism: Vicia villosa (assembly GCF_029867415.1). Taxonomy (NCBI): domain Eukaryota; kingdom Viridiplantae; phylum Streptophyta; class Magnoliopsida; order Fabales; family Fabaceae; genus Vicia; species Vicia villosa. The sequence continues at coordinate 157,745,387 of NC_081180.1, forward strand.
CAAGTATGATCCTGAGGAGGAGCTAGCTTGGATCAAGGAGATAAAAAGGATTTTTTGAGTGATGGGCTGCTCTGTAGTGCAGAAGGTGCGATATGGTACCCACATGCTGGCGGTCGAAGCTGATGACTGGTGGCTAGAGACTCGTCAGAGGTTGGAGGCTGCAGGTGAAGTTATCACTTAGGTTGTGTTCCGTAGGGAGTTTATGAGGAGGTATTATCCTGAGGATGTCCGCGGGAAGAAGGAAATTGAATTTCTCAAACTGAAGCATGGAAATTTGTCGGTTACAGAGTATGCTGATAGGTTTGTGGAACTGGCAAAGTTCTATCCTCATTATAATGAAGCTATTGTTGGGTTTTCCAAGTGTATCAAATTTGAGAACGAGTTGCGCCCAGAGATCAAGAAGGCAATTGGATACCAAAAGATTCTTATTTTTCCGGATTTGGTGGATAGTTGTATAATTTATGAGGAGGACAATAATGCTTATTATAAGATTATAAATGAGAAGAGGGGTAAGCACCAACAGAACCGTGGGAAGCCTTATGATGCTCCAACTGGTAAGGGCAAACAGAAAGTTGCTAAGGGTAAGAGGACTAGTGGGGGAGACGCTCCTACTGGTATTGTATGTTTCAAATATGGAAAACCATGTCATAAAAGTAATGCATGTACTGGAGAGTAAAAAGGTGTTTCTGTTGTGGTAAAGTCGGGCATGAAGTAGCTGATTGTAAGCACAAAGAGGTTATTTGCTTCAACTGTGGGGAAAAAGGACATATATTTGTACTCAGTGCTAGAAACCAAAGAAAGCACAATCTGGTGGGAAAGTGTTTGCTTTAGTAGGAACTTAGAAAGCTACAGAAGACAGTCTAATTCGAGGTACATGTTTCATTAGTAGTACTCCCTAATTACTATTATTGATAGTGGTGCTACTCATTGTTTTATTGCTGCTGAATGTGTGAAAAAGTTGGGTCTTGTGTTGTCTTCTATGAATGGAGAGATGGTCGTCGATATTCCAACTAAGGGATCAGTTACAACTTCTCTAGTGTGTTTGAAGTGTCCCTTGTTGATCTTCGACATAGACTTTGTTGTTGATTTGGTTTGTTTGCCATTGAGTGAATTGGATGTGATATTGGATATGAAATGGTTGGAATGTAACTATGTTCATATTAATTGTTATAATAAATCTGTGCGGTTTTCTACACCTGTCAAGGAGGAGGAAATAGGTTTATTATCTGCTAGACAACTGTAACGCCTGTTTTATTTTAATTATTTATTTTATGGTGTGTTTTGTGAATTATTGGATAATTATGGGATTGTTTGGTATTATGCTATTTTATAAGGTAATTAGTAGTAATAGTATGATGAGATATTTAGTATTGGGCCTATTTTAGAGTTAGTAATAGAATTAAGGAGGTGTTAATTTAAGCCCATTAGCCATATTAAGGAGTTAGTAAGAATATCAAAATAAGAGAAAATTGGGAAAAGAAAGTGTAGCGGTAAAAATGTGACTCGAGCGTTTATCGCGCGCTCGAAGTACAACAGAGTCGCCACCGAACTTTATTTATTCCAAGGAAGGAAAGGGAAAATATCGATAAAACCCACGGATAAAAAGAAAAGGATAAGATGGTCTTCGTAACCAAATTTGGGTTCGGGAGTCAGTTAAGCAAGGGGAAGGTATTAGCACCCCTCACTTCCATCGTACTCGATGGGACCCATTTAGTTAGTTTTGTGTTTGAGTGTTAGTGTAATGTTTGCATTCTTGTGTTCTTATGCTTTGTTAATCGAGAAAAGATGAAAGAAATGTTTTTTAGGGTTTTTTATTATTATGAAGGAAAAAGAAAAGATTTTTTATTATTATGCTCGCCAAGACGTTTGTATCTTGTGCCTACGTATTCCCTCGTGCAATGGGAAAGTCAGAGCAATCGTAGTTCGGGAGAAGAACCACGAAAAGTTTGTTGGTTGATTTTAGCGAGAGGTACTCGGTCGCTTTCAAATGGAAATACTATGCGCACATGGATATGATATCACTACAAGAATGGATGACTAAATCAAGATAAGACATGATTTTGGCCATCATCGCATTCGAGTGGAAGATGTTCGATCTTCACATGTGGAAGTATGTTCGTATTGAAAATTGAATAAGTGTCTCGTTTATGAAAAGAGTTTTAAAAGCCATAAGGCAAAAAGGTTTGAATGAAATTGAAGATTTGTTTTTATAAAGGGACGTTTAGCAAAGGATTGAGCATAGGTGTTCACCTAGCGTGTCTTTACCCAAGGTATTGAACAGGAGCGAGCCCCATTATCACTTGTTGTCCTTGTTAATTAATTTGTTTTAATTCAAAAGATCAAGGTATTCAAGAGGTGTTCACCCCTTGTCACTTGATCACTTTGATTTTATTAATGTGTTTTAGTTCCAAAAGATCAAGGTATTCAAGAGGTGTTCACCCCTTGTCACTTAACCTCTTGGTTTGATTAAAGTGTTTTAGTTCAAAGGATCAAGGTATTCAAGAGGTGTGCACTTCTTGTCACAGGATCACTTTAATTTGGTTACTGTTTTAGTTCAAAAGATCAAGGTATTCAAGAGGTGTGCACTTCTTGTCACTCGATCTTTCGGTTTGATTGAGGTATTTTGATTCAAAAGATCAAGGTATTCAAGAGGTGTGCACTTCTTGTCACAGGATCACTTTGATTTGATTAAAGAGTTTGAATTCAAAAGATCAGGGTATTCAAGAGGTGTTCACCCCTTGTCACAGGATCTTTCGGTTTGGTTTAAAAAGATTTTTTTGTGGAAAGAAACTCGACGTTGGATCGAAAATTATTTGTAACGACTTGGCGTTGGACCAAGGTTTATTTATTTTTGGATTGAGATTAATCTAATATATTTGAAATATAAAGGAGAGAATAAAAATCTAATTCTAAAGTAAAATATTTTTTTTGGATTTTTAATAGTACGGGAAATAAAATCTAAATCCTAACATTAACATATTTTTGGGTATTTTATTTTTTAATGAAATCTAAATCTAAACATATTTTTTGTTTTGTTATATTAGAAACTAAAACAAATATTAAAATAATGGAGACCAATCAAATGAAATAAAAACAAAATTGGATTCTTAAAGAAATAAATGGGGGTGTGAAAACCTAGACTAAGGGTGTAAGGCCCAAATAAATCTAACAATAAAAAAAATAAAAGAAAAAACATCTTGGGGCGGACCGGGTCGGGTCAGGGTGACCCGGATCCACCCATTTAATACACAAATTGAGTTTTGTTTAAAAACCCTAAACAAAAATGAAGAAAGCCAGCGGCTCCCTTTCAAACAAATTCACTCGGTCCCTCTATCTTTCTCGTTCCATACGTTCATCATCTCTCATTCTCATAAAAACAACAAAGCTTATCCTCTCTCTCTCACGGAACTCGATCTCGCGCTCTCTTGCTCTCACGATTTCATACTCTCTCACTCGATCTCTCTGCGCATCTTCTCTCAAAAGAACAAGGCTCACCAATTCGTGAACAACAACAACAGCAAAAAGGATAGCATACAATTAACACAAAATCGATGCAAGCATGAGTACAAGATACAACAATTAAATTCGAGTGATAATAGTGATGAGAAAGAGTACCGCCCGGAAGTTACCGGGGTGACGAATCCCAAGTTGAATCTAATGAAAACTGAAGCGTTAATGTTGTCGTGGTCGAATCGAAAGTAGCTGTTGCGCGGTACCGTTTGTTGTTGTGTTGCGGTTTTACTGTTGGATTCCAGTTGTTGTTGCCATTACTGCTCTTGTGTTGCAGAGATTGATGTCGAGATGTAGTGCGTCCTGAAACGTTGTGAATCGTGAAATTTCGTGACAACGATGCCGCAGGGATCTGATGCGCGCTGGTGTTGAGGTGAATGAATGGATTCGAATGGTGATTATTTGTGGGTGAGGATTTGTGTTTTGGTGTGTTGGTGGGTTGTGGTTTTGAGGGGGATGTAGAGTGACTTCTCGGCAGAAGTTGTTTTTTCGGTTTTTCTTTTCCTTTTCGTGGCTGGCTCTTTGTGGTTTTTTTTCTGTAGCTTTTCTGGAAATCTGACTAATGTGTTTTTTCAGGTGGTGTTGTGGTTTGTATTGAGTATGAGGATTTAGTTATTGAAGAGTGGATGTATGCAAGTTTCACGATTTGTGGTGAAGGTTTGGAAATGGTTTGGGTTGGATTGGAGAAAGTTATTTGGAATAAATTCTGCAGAGGTTTAGTAAGATCATCCTCCCCCTTTTCGGTTTCTCTTCTTCCTGTTTTATAGCTCCAGCATATTGCATTTGGGGGGAAAATTGGAATCCAATTTGAACATATTTGTGGACTGTTTCTTATGCTTTTTTTGATGCAGATTCTGTGTTGGACAAATTGGTGTAGGAATTGGAGTATTGGGACTGCAAAGTGCAGAGCTTTGTTGTTTTCTGTATGGCTTGTAGGAGGATGATGGTGATATGAGCAAAACGTGAAGGACCATCATGTGCTTTTTTTTTTGTCTTATTCTTTTGACTTTATACAACAAAGATAGAGAAATGAAATAATAATAATGAAAATAATAACAATAATGATAATAGTTGGAAACAAAAGAATAAAAAATTAAATAAAAAAAGCAAAATGAACTTTAAAGTTAATAATATAGTCAATTTATTAAAAAAAATAAATCTAACCTAAAAAACAAAATACTATTAAAACTAAAATTAATCTAAACTAAGTCTAAAACTAATTTTTTATTTAAAATGATGATGACAAAAAACTAAAATCTATGGAGTCTAAAATAAAATTTCGAAAACATAGTAATTCGAATAAGAATATAAAAAGATGCGAAATATACGCTATTTTTGTTGACTTTAATAAAAAGTCATTTTTTTCCAGAATATGCAACAATGCGATGTTTAAATGATGAATATACTTGAAATAAAATGGGACAAGCCAACGATGAATGAAATATGCGGGTCAAAAATTGGGGTGCGACAGATGCCCCTATTTAAGTTTCTTCTATCGAAGATGTGAAGAGACTTAAATACAAAGTACACAATTTTTGTCCTTCACATGCAAATGAAATGCAATGCATGGACTCTTTTTTTGGTTATTTTGAATGCAATATGATATGAGATAGACGTTGAACTCTGTGGGGAACTAGAGCCACAAGTGACAAACTGTTGATGGAGAAACTTGGAAATGAGTGATAAAAACTCTGGGTAAAATGATAATGAGAATGTCTAAGAGTAGCTTTAGACGACGGAAATCATCAGAGACATTCAACAGTAGCTTTGAATGAATATGAAATAAAAACTTTGGATAGGAATGTCTAAGAGTGGATTTAGACGACACCAAACATCAATGACATTCAAGAGTGGCTTTGAATGAATCTGAAAAATAATCCAAACTCTAGGGAAACATCGGAGACATCCGATAGTAGCTTCGGATGGAAGGAAACCAACAAGACTCAACAGTGGCTTTGAATGCAAGAGGGGACCTACAAACTCGGAGATATAGCAGAGACGTCCAAGAGTAGCTTCGAACGAATGGAATCCAAACTCTGAAAACATCGGGGACAATCCAACAGTAGCTTTGGATAATACGGAAACCAAAGAGATTCAACAATGGCTTTGAATGCAAAAAGGAAACCTGAACCAGAAAATACATCAGAGTCATCCTGAGGAGCAATAGATGAAATGGATACCAATTTTGGAAAATACGAGCGAACATCCGATAGTAGCATTGGATGGGAAAACAAACTCAAGAACATCCAAGAGTGGCTTTGGATGAGAAAAGAATGGTATTCCCGCTCAAAGAGATAAAGATCATTCAACAGTAGCTTTGAATAACACTTTACTAAGGATTGTGGTATCCAACAGTAGCTTTGGATAAAAGGTGGAAAAACAACATGTCCAACAGTAGCTTTGGACAAAGAGAAACAAGTAGGCTTCCAATAGTAGCATTGGATGAAGAGACAAATATCACTTTGGTAGATGCCAAGTAAGTTGGGCTTTGATCCCAAGGTAAAGTGTTGATAACAATGAGACCTTGAAAGAATGCAAATGAGTATGAAAATTTCTATGCATGATATGTGAATGATTAATGTAATGTAATTGGTCATGACAACTGAGGTAGACTCTTTTGTGAGGATAGATTGGAATTCTGATTCCTCAACACAAGAACATTGCCAACTCTGTTACGTCACACTGATGATCCTTTTGAGAAGGACTGATAAACTGCTTGGGGATCGCTGAAGAAAATTGCCCCTGGTTGACTGATTGTTATATGATCCTTGCTTCAGTTCTTGAATGTTGGTAACACTTGCCCCCAATATAAGTCTTGAACAACAGGATCTTGAAGTAACGTGCCCCTGATAGGATCACTGATCAAGTCTCTTGACTGTTTGAACTTCCTTGAAAGATGAATACTTACTTGCAAATAAAATGTTCATTCAAAATGGTAGTTTTAATGCAACGCTCAAAGCATATTTTGAAATCAAAATCATTTATTGGAATAATGCTATTGATGTAAAGCAAATGAATCAAAGGTCCAAACACAATTGTTTAGACATTCAAAGTGATGGATAAAGCAAAAGGTGTGGTAAAACAAACGATTTGCAAAGATCTTTAGGAGTCAGGTTAACGCAACCTTGTTGTAGTATGCTTTCAAAATAAACCTTACTTCAATTAGGTCTTTTGAAGGTTGTAACATGGCTTGGTTCACGGTTTTTAGAAACAAAGGATATAGGCTCAAAATTTATTTGTACCCACCCCATTCTCCGCGATGAACTTCAATCCTATGCTCAGTTAATTTATGCATTCAGGTTCCAAGAGACTTTGGAATTGCACCTATGATAATAATGATAGTTTAAAGACCAAGGGAATCTTTGAGATGGCAGTCACCTCTTCCTTTTGATAGTCACAACGTTTTATTGTTGTTCAAGGACTTTATTGACTTCTCTTTTTTCTTTTGATATCCCTAACTTTTGCCTGAACTGTTTCCTTTTGAGGAGTACAGTCAGCGGGATGCCCCAATTTTGCCTAAGTCTCCTTCGTAGGTTTTGACTTAGCGGGCTTTTTTTGTTTTTTTTTTTTTTGGAAATATTTTTGTATTCGGAAAGATAGTGACTGCCTCCATAATGATTGATGATAACCATCTTGGTCACTTTTGATTGAAACCTTTATTGGAAGGTGTACTTAATGGTTCTCTTGAATTTGAATGCACAGGTAAATTAACTGAGACCTACCCTGCCCCAGGTTAAAATTGCGGGTTTTTTCGTTTAAAAGAAACTCCAACTTCAAAGGCTCAAAGGGGTTGACTAGGGATTAACTTCCTTATATCTCCAGTGTTTGGGGATTGAAACAATGCCTGTACATCATCAGCAACGTTCTATTTGAAGGCATACAATTCAATAATTTGGGTATTTTGTTTTCATCATCCTCCCTCCAATCTTTGCATAAAACATAAGTTTGATAGAGAAAGAAGAAGAGATATATATTTTGTTTTTTTTTTTTGAAAGAGAAAGCATAAAGATAAACACAGTAAATGTAAATGGATTGATTCAAATATGCAATGCTCATTTCATTAAAATTAACATGTTGAAACAAACAACATTCAATGCAGTACACAATACAATATAAGGAAATTACAAACAGAAGGAAACAAGTCCTAGTGAATAATCAGTGGCGAAGATGAGCCATCATGACTGATATATTGGCTCTTCAATTGGATAACTTGTATTCTTAACAAATCTTGGCCTCGTTGAATTTCTTTCATAGTCTTCAGATTCATGCCTCTAGTTCAATGTGTTGAGGAATCAACATGACGGTAGACATACCACTTGAGGATGAAGACAGACGGAATGAGTCTTTTATTGACAGCTTGAATGCATGAATGCAGATGCGTGAATTTTTTATTTTTTCATGTAGGAATGATGCAATGTCATATTGTATGGAATGCAACATGATGCTATACAAAGACTGAATTAAAATGATAAATGTAAATGGATAACAGAACCTACTGAGGAAAGCTTCTTATAATAAGACAGTTCTATGTTCTTTTACCCAAGAATCCCCTCACAAGGTTAGCTCTATAGTTTTTGGATATAACATAACCTCTACAGATGGAACGGGTTCTAAAGGTCCTTGGAGTTAACGACGAAATCAGATTTCTGCCATGCGATGGGCGAACCATCTTATGACAAATTTCATGACTAAGTCTCCTCCAAGTGGGGTTCTCGTATTAGCCATTCAAGGTGTTCACCTTGGGGACTAGCACTACACAACCACCTCCTAACTTATGTTTTTCTCTTGTTTTTCAAAAGCTCGGGTTGAGAGCTTCACTCAAATATCATTCCCATACCCACAATTGAATATATACAAAAGTAAAATAAAAGCGATAAAGCAAGAGTAAAGAAACATAAATAATACAAGAATAAAATATAAAGAACATAAGCATAAAAAACACAAGAATAAACAAAAGCAAACACTCAAATACAAAACAAACTAAACTAGGGTTGACCCTCTTAGGATTGTATGTCCCCAGCAGAGTCGCCACTTTCTGTAGCGGTAAAAATGTGACTCGAGCGTTTATCGCGCGCTCGAAGTACAACAGAGTCGCCACCGAACTTTATTTATTCCAAGGAAGGAAAGGGAAAATATCGATAAAACCCACGGATAAAAAGAAAAGGATAAGATGGTCTTCGTAACCAAATTTGGGTTCGGGAGTCAGTTAAGCGAGGGGAAGGTATTAGCACCCCTCACTTCCATCGTACTCGATGGGACCCATTTAGTTAGTTTTGTGTTTGAGTGTTAGTGTAATGTTTGCATTCTTGTGTTCTTATGCTTTGTTAATCGAGAAAAGATGAAAGAAATGTTTTTTAGGGTTTTTTATTATTATGAAGGAAAAAGAAAAGATTTTTTATTATTATGCTCGCCAAGACGTTTGTATCTTGTGCCTACGTATTCCCTCGTGCAATGGGAAAGTCAGAGCAATCGTAGTTCGGGCGAAGAACCACGAAAAGTTTGTTGGTTGATTTTAGCGAGAGGTACTCGGTCGCTTTCAAATGGAAATACTATGCGCACATGGATATGATATCACTACAAGAATGGATGACTAAATCAAGATAAGACATGATTTTGGCCATCATCGCATTCGAGTGGAAGATGTTCGATCTTCACATGTGGAAGTATGTTCGTATTGAAAATTGAATAAGTGTCTCGTTTATGAAAAGAGTTTTAAAAGCCATAAGGCAAAAAGGTTTGAATGAAATTGAAGATTTGTTTTTATAAAGGGACGTTTAGCAAAGGATTGAGCATAGGTGTTCACCTAGCGTGTCTTTACCCAAGGTATTGAACAGGAGCGAGCCCCATTATCACTTGTTGTCCTTGTTAATTAATTTGTTTTAATTCAAAAGATCAAGGTATTCAAGAGGTGTTCACCCCTTGTCACTTGATCACTTTGATTTTATTAATGTGTTTTAGTTCCAAAAGATCAAGGTATTCAAGAGGTGTTCACCCCTTGTCACTTAACCTCTTGGTTTGATTAAAGTGTTTTAGTTCAAAGGATCAAGGTATTCAAGAGGTGTGCACTTCTTGTCACAGGATCACTTTAATTTGGTTACTGTTTTAGTTCAAAAGATCAAGGTATTCAAGAGGTGTGCACTTCTTGTCACTCGATCTTTCGGTTTGATTGAGGTATTTTGATTCAAAAGATCAAGGTATTCAAGAGGTGTGCACTTCTTGTCACAGGATCACTTTGATTTGATTAAAGAGTTTGAATTCAAAAGATCAGGGTATTCAAGAGGTGTTCACCCCTTGTCACAGGATCTTTCGGTTTGGTTTAAAAAGATTTTTTTGTGGAAAGAAACTCGACGTTGGATCGAAAATTATTTGTAACGACTTGGCGTTGGACCAAGGTTTATTTATTTTTGGATTGAGATTAATCTAATATATTTGAAATATAAAGGAGAGAATAAAAATCTAATTCTAAAGTAAAATATTTTTTTTGGATTTTTAATAGTACGGGAAATAAAATCTAAATCCTAACATTAACATATTTTTGGGTATTTTATTTTTTAATGAAATCTAAATCTAAACATATTTTTTGTTTTGTTATATTAGAAACTAAAACAAATATTAAAATAATGGAGACCAATCAAATGAAATAAAAACAAAATTGGATTCTTAAAGAAATAAATGGGGGTGTGAAAACCTAGACTAAGGGTGTAAGGCCCAAATAAATCTAACAATAAAAAAAATAAAAGAAAAAACATCTTGGGGCGGACCGGGTCGGGTCAGGGTGACCCGGATCCACCCATTTAATACACAAATTGAGTTTTGTTTAAAAACCCTAAACAAAAATGAAGAAAGCCAGCGGCTCCCTTTCAAACAAATTCACTCGGTCCCTCTATCTTTCTCGTTCCATACGTTCATCATCTCTCATTCTCATAAAAACAACAAAGCTTATCCTCTCTCTCTCACGGAACTCGATCTCGCGCTCTCTTGCTCTCACGATTTCATACTCTCTCACTCGATCTCTCTGCGCATCTTCTCTCAAAAGAACAAGGCTCACCAATTCGTGAACAACAACAACAGCAAAAAGGATAGCATACAATTAACACAAAATCGATGCAAGCATGAGTACAAGATACAACAATTAAATTCGAGTGATAATAGTGATGAGAAAGAGTACCGCCCGGAAGTTACCGGGGTGACGAATCCCAAGTTGAATCTAATGAAAACTGAAGCGTTAATGTTGTCGTGGTCGAATCGAAAGTAGCTGTTGCGCGGTACCGTTTGTTGTTGTGTTGCGGTTTTACTGTTGGATTCCAGTTTTTGTTGCCATTACTGCTCTTGTGTTGCAGAGATTGATGTCGAGATGTAGTGCGTCCTGAAACGTTGTGAATCGTGAAATTTCGTGACAACGATGCCGCAGGGATCTGATGCGCGCTGGTGTTGAGGTGAATGAATGGATTCGAATGGTGATTATTTGTGGGTGAGGATTTGTGTTTTGGTGTGTTGGTGGGTTGTGGTTTTGAGGGGGATGTAGAGTGACTTCTCGGCAGAAGTTGTTTTTTCGGTTTTTCTTTTCCTTTTCGTGGCTGGCTCTTTGTGGTTTTTTTTCTGTAGCTTTTCTGGAAATCTGACTAATGTGTTTTTTCAGGTGGTGTTGTGGTTTGTATTGAGTATGAGGATTTAGTTATTGAAGAGTGGATGTATGCAAGTTTCACGATTTGTGGTGAAGGTTTGGAAATGGTTTGGGTTGGATTGGAGAAAGTTATTTGGAATAAATTCTGCAGAGGTTTAGTAAGATCATCCTCCCCCTTTTCGGTTTCTCTTCTTCCTGTTTTATAGCTCCAGCATATTGCATTTGGGGGGAAAATTGGAATCCAATTTGAACATATTTGTGGACTGTTTCTTATGCTTTTTTTGATGCAGATTCTGTGTTGGACAAATTGGTGTAGGAATTGGAGTATTGGGACTGCAAAGTGCAGAGCTTTGTTGTTTTCTGTATGGCTTGTAGGAGGATGATGGTGATATGAGCAAAACGTGAAGGACCATCATGTGCTTTTTTTTTTGTCTTATTCTTTTGACTTTATACAACAAAGATAGAGAAATGAAATAATAATAATGAAAATAATAACAATAATGATAATAGTTGGAAACAAAAGAATAAAAAATTAAATAAAAAAAGCAAAATGAACTTTAAAGTTAATAATATAGTCAATTTATTAAAAAAAATAAATCTAACCTAAAAAACAAAATACTATTAAAACTAAAATTAATCTAAACTAAGTCTAAAACTAATTTTTTATTTAAAATGATGATGACAAAAAACTAAAATCTATGGAGTCTAAAATAAAATTTCGAAAACATAGTAATTCGAATAAGAATATAAAAAGATGCGAAATATACGCTATTTTTGTTGACTTTAATAAAAAGTCATTTTTTTCCAGAATATGCAACAATGCGATGTTTAAATGATGAATATACTTGAAATAAAATGGGACAAGCCAACGATGAATGAAATATGCGGGTCAAAAATTGGGGTGCGACAGAAAGTTAGAGGTGTCATTTGGTGAAAGAAATAAGAAGAGAAGAGGAGAGGAAGCTAGGGAAAACCCCATTGGAGGATTAAAGTTGTCTTCAATCCAAACCAAGGTAAGGGTGGGATTCTTTCATTATAAGGGTTTGTATGATGATAGGTTATAGTAGGAATTTGATTCTATGCTTTTAATATCCATGTTTGTGTGAAAATTGCAATTTTGATGTTGTTGTTGAATGCTGAAATTGATGAATGATTGGGTAATGTTGAGTGTATGATTTGTGTACAATCTCTATTATTCAATTTCATAGATTTGAAAATGTAAGGGTTTATGCTAGATTCATGAGATTTGTGCTTTCAAACATTTTTTTAGTATAGATTGTTGATAATAGATGCCAAATACTGGTTGTAGATGCTATTTCTCATTGTATGAAAGTGATTTGGAGTGGTAGAATCACCATTTCGCAGAACTGAGTTCTGCAATTTTTCTGCATAATCGCGTGTCCGCTAAGCGAGCTCATGCCGCTAAATGAAGTCTGGGAGCAAATTCAAAAAATTGTGAGTCTTCTAAGCGAGATTTTAAAACCCCAACTTTTTGTTTTTAGTTGTAGTTAGTGCGCTGGGAGGACGTTGAGCGAACTTTGCTGTGTAAAATTTTATGAAACTTCTAAATGTCGTATCTTTTGATCCGTAACTCCTTTTTATGCACCGTTTGAAGCGTTAGGAAGCCAATGTTATTATCTATGTGATAGGATAGGATTGGTTGACACTTATTGAATTAATTATGATGTTTTTGTGTGAATAGCATGTAATTAATGTATATGTGAGTTATGAATCGATGAATTATGAATAACAATTGTTAATTAATGATGTGATTGACGAGTTGTGAATTACTATAATAGTAATGACGTTTTTGTGCCACAGACTATTAATATTTAAGTTGGAGGTTGTTCCTCATTGATATTGGTTGATATTGTTGTGGTTGATAATGACGTAATGATTAAACGATGTACGATGACGAATTGCTGGTTATTTCATAGCATAACCACTTGTGATTAGCCAAATCGGCAGTGATGTGATGTATTATTCGTGTTGCATTATTATTGTGTATCACATGTAGATGTTGCATAGTGCATTGATTATGACGATGACGTGGTCTAAATTGGCAAAGTGATGTGAGCTTGGCTCGATTATACCCTGAATTGGCAAAGTGATGTGGGCTGATGCCCTGGGTACCACATGCATACTAGGGAGTTGATTGCATTGCATTATCATGGTTATGTTATGATTGATGGATTCATTGTTAGTAATGATTGATGATGTGTTGTTGAACGATGAATGATGCTAATGTTGTATGAAGTGGTGAGTTGCGTATGATCTTATTTTTACTATAGTTATTATCATATGTTTCTTTATACTGTTTGATATTTCACCCCTTCTATTTAACTGTTACTCTCTATTGGTAACGTGCAGGTAACAATGAGGAATAACTTTTACCATTATTAGTTCAAGTTGGTGTCCTTTGCTCTGATACGTAGCACTCGGGGGGGGGGGGATTGACGCTTGATTTGTTTTGTTATGCTTTAAGTTGAATTCTTGAATGGTTTATGGAAAAGTCTATTTCTTGTTGTTTTCAAGTTAGACAAAGATGCTATTATTTAAAGTTTATGAGTTGTGAATTCCGCTGCGTGTTTCTATTTAAGTTGATATGTTTTGAAGGCTAATTGCTTATTATGAGTTTCTCCCTATTTATATGTGTTATGTATCTGTTATAATGAGCTTTTATATGGTTGATTTAAATTTGATAATGTAATACCTCATGTTGTTTGAAACTTTTGCACTCTGATTTTTATTATAACCGTTGGGTAGAATTGGGGTGTTACAACAACTGCGGGAATTGGTGCAAGATGAAGCTCAGGTGTTTTTGTTGATGGTGTCATTATCTGTTGAGATTCAGGCTACAATAAATGAATTACAGGTGGTACGTGAATTTCCTAAAGTTTTTCCTGATGAGATTCCTGATGTATTTCCAGAAAGAGAAGTTCAATTTGCTATTGATCTTGTCCCTGGTATCAAACTTGTTTCCATGGCACCATACAGAATGTCAACATCTGAGTTGGCAGAGTTGATAAAGCAACTAGAGGATTTACTTAAGAAGAATTTCGTGAGACCAAGTGTATCGCCTTGGGGACCTCTAGTGTTGCTAGTGAAAAAGAAAGATGGAAGTATGAGGCTGTGTGTTGATTATAGCCAATTAAAGAAAGTAACAATCAAGAACAAGTATCCACTTCCGAGGATAGATGTCTTGATGGATTAATTGGTGGGTGCATGTGTGTTTAGTAAGATTGACTTGAGATCGGGATATCACCATATTAGAGTGAAAGATGGAGATGTTCAGAAAATAGATTTCAAAACCCGATATAGGCATTATGAGTATTCACTGATGCCTTTCAGTGTTACTAACGCGTTGGGAGTATTTATGGAAAATATGAACCACATTTATTTAGATCGGTTTGTGGTGGTATTTATTGATGATATTCTGATTTATTCTAAGTCGGAAGAAGACCATGCCGAACATTTGAGGATAGTATTACAGATTTTGAAAGAGAATAAGTTATATGCAATGCGGTCCAAATATGAGTTTTGGTTAGAAAAGGTTAGTTTTCATGGTCATGTCATTTCAGTTAGTGGCATTGTTGTGGATCCATCCAAAGCAAATGCAGTGTTGTAGTGGGAAGCTCCAAAATCGGTCACGGAGATTAGAAGCTTTTTGGGCTTGGTTGGTCATTATAGGAGATTTATCGAAGGCTTTTCTAAGTTAGCACTTCTGAAACGTTTGCGTGGGATATTAAATGTGAAGAGAGTTTTACTGAGTTGAAGAAGAGATTGACGATGGCTCCGATTTTGATATTGCCTAATCCTGAAGAATCTTTTGTTGTGTATTGTGACACTTCTAAATTGGACTTAGGTTGTGTGCTTATGCAGAATGATAAGATTGTAGCTTATGCGTCAAGACAACTGAGGACTCATGAAAGGAATTATCCTACGCATGATTTGGAACAAGCCGTGGTGGTATTCGTGTTGAAAATTTAGAGGCATTATATTTATGGTTATAGATTTGAAGTGTTCGACGACCATAAGAGTTTGAAGTATTTGTTTGATCAGAAGGAGTTGAATATGAGGCAACGCAGGTAGTTAGAATTGTTAAAAGACTATGAATTTTGCTTGGATTATCACCTGGGTAAAACTAATGTTATAGCCGATGCTTTGAGTCAGAAGACATTGCATATATCGACGATGATGGTTAAGGAATTGGAATTAATTGAACAATTCAGAGACTTGAGTTTAGTTTGCGAGAGGACACCGTAGAGTGTTATGTTGGGAATGTTGAAAATTAATAGTGATTTCTTAACTAAAATCAAAGAATCCCAAAAGTTGGATGTGAAATTGGTAAATATGATGGTTGAAGGTAATCAATCAGAAGATGGTGATTTTAAAATGGATGTATAGGGTGTGCTGAGGTTTCGCGGTACAATTTGTATCCTAGATGATGACGATATGAAGAAGATGATCCTTGAGGAAGGTCACCGCAACAGTTTAAGTATTCATCCTAGGGCTACTGAAATGTATCAAGACTTGAAGAAATTTTTTTGGTGGCCTGGGTTGAAACGAGATCTAGCACAATTTGTGTATGCGTGTTTAACTTGTCATAAATCGAAGGTCGAACATCAAAAACCTGCAGGATTGATGCAACCGTTAGACGTTCCAGAATGGAAATGGGATAGTATATAGATGGATTTTGAAATGGGGATGCCCAGTACTCCCATAGGGTATGATACGATTTGGGTGATTGTTGATCGGTTGACGAAATAGGCTTATTTTGTTCTGATTAATATCAATTTTCCTGTACCAAAGTTGGGTGAGATTTATATCCGTGTGATTGTGAAGCTTCATGGTGTTCCGTTAAGTATATGGCTCAAACTTTTGTTAGAACTTCCCATTCCATTTTTTTCGGGATCTAAGTGATGTTGAGATTAGGGATCGTCTGATATGTGGGGCCCATCCTTCTAATGTCGATTGAGTTAGGCCCACAGATATCTTTCAGGCTGACGACATACCTTTAAAGAGTATTAGTCTCATGGATCCGATTGATGCGAGCAAGTATAAGTGGGTAGACTCTAAAATACTAGGAACTAACTCTACTTTAAATAGTCCTGCAGTCGTGAGGGAAGCTAGTATAGATTTTGGTCTTCCCTCCGATTGGTCGGTTCTCAACGTCGACAAGGAAAATGGATATATAACAGCATTAGGGAGTGCTCAATTTATTTTAATGAATGTCTGTTTACTCTGATGAATTTGCAGTTACCTTTTATCGAGTTTAAGTTGGAGGTGTTTGATCGGTCACCATTTCTAGTAAGTTTCCGCACCTTTTTCCGATCAAAAGTCATAATCTTGGTAATACTAAGTGGCATTGTTATAGGTTTTATTATAAGTTTCTTAATTTGTCGATTGTGTGATGCCATTGCATGATTAGTGTGTTCTGAGTATTATTCAAGTGCCATTTTATGCGTTGGTTGTTAGTTGTGTGTGACCAGGTTAATGCACGGGAGAGGTCGAAGTTTATGGCGCGCACGAGCGAGAAAAAGAAGCCAAAAGAGCCAAAACTGAGGTCAACACGGGCACCCGTGTATGTGCACACGGGCCGTGTCAAAAGATGGCTGGAAAGTTGGTTTTTGGATAGAAAAACAGAGGTTTCACACGGGCACCCGTGTTCCTGCACACGGTCCGTGTGAAAAGCTGCGCAGAAAGTGAATTTTTGGTGCTGAAGCAGTTGACCAACACGGGCACCCGTGTTCCTGCACACGGTCCGTGTTGGTAGGCGCGGGCAGATTTCCAACTTTTGATATTTTGAAAGCCTTGAATTCATTAAGGGTATTTTGGACCTTTCGGAGACAAGGGATGACTGTCAACACTACTAAAACCTAACAGGAAGAAGGAATCAGGCATCTTGGATCATTGAGCATAGAGAATTACAGAGAAAGAAGAGTCAAGGGTTTTGGAAGAGATCTTCAAGAGCACTCGCGATTGGAGATCATATCAACCGATAATTTCTTGTAATGACTTCAATTACTCTTGTTATTCTCTTAAACATTATGAGTAGCTAAACTATTTTATGCTAGGGTGATGTCCCTAAATCTTTTCATGTAATGACTTGTTAAAACCGTTGTGATGGATTTGATGTTTTTATAATTTGAGTTTATGATTCAAAGATTTTCATGCTTCATTGTATTGGAAAATATTTTGTTGATCTATGATTAGGGTTAGGCTTGACACACCACTCTAATGTGTTTTGAATCAAAACATTACCGGTAAATCGCTTAGGAATAAGGATTTCACCATAGTGATCATCCATTCTAGAACACGATGCATAATGCCTTAATACTAAAATCAATTATTGAGGAATTGAAATTGACTTTTAAGTATTAAGAAGTTCTCCACTAAGGAATTAGGGAAAACTATTTTATAGAATTGATACTCAATTGTGGTCACATCTTTTCATGAACAACGGTGTTTTCAAGGGGTTACATAAGATTTATACATCAACCTTAGCATGCTTTCTCATTTGTGAACCAAATCATCAATTACTTATCGTTTTTAATTATAAACAGTTAGTAGTTTTATCAAGCAAATCAAAAACCAACCATAGCTTTTTGTTCAATTGAAAATTTAGTCCTGGTTTATATTTTATCCGCAGTCCTTGTGATCGATACTTGGATTCTACTCCATTTTAATAACTACATCGGTAACAAAAGTAGTACACTTGCTATTTTCCGATCAAGTTTTTGGCGCCGTTGCCGGGGACTGCCAAACTATAAGCCGAACTTTAAGTCAATTGAAATTTTGTTGCTCTGCGACCAAAATTTTATTTTTTATCTGTTAATTTTAATTTCGTTGCAGTCTTGTATCTGTTCTAACTGTTGTCTAACTGTTTATGCGAGGTCAGACCTCAACTAAATTTTCCTTTGACACAGAACCAGAAAGAGCTCTGCACGAGAGACGCCGCAAGGCAAGAATTGAAAGACTGGCAGCACCAAGTGCAAGTCTTAGTGTTCCACATCAGGAAAGCGACGACGAAGTGTCTGTGCATTCGGAGCACAGTGACTCTGACTTTGACAGGGAGGTAGTTCAGGAACCAGTTAACATGGCTGGAAATCAACCTCCTGCAGAAAGATTGTTAGGGGACTATGGAGGGGCAAATGCTCACCCCAACCGGATGACTATTGTTAATCAACCTATGAATGTGGCACATTTTCAATTGCATCCATCCACCATTCCCCAGTTAGAGAGCAAGCCGTTCTCCGGAAGAATAAACGAGGATGCAAATAAGCATCTTCAGAGATTTCTCACTACGACAACTTCGTTGAAGATCGAAGGTCATTCAGAGGAAGCCAAGAGACTTGTTATGTTCCCGTTTACACTTACTGGTGACGCAGAGGAGTGGTTTTACTCACTTCCGGCTGCAAGTATCACAACATGGCAAGAGATGGAAACGGCATTCCTCAATGAATATTTTCCTGCGTCGGTGTTCATCCGAAAAAGATACGACATTGTAAATTTCAAACAAAAAGAGGGGGAATCATTGGGGGATGCATGCAAGAGGTTCAAAAGGTCTGCATGTCCTACTCATAACATGGACGCTACCGAGCAAATGCAGAATTTTGTGAATGGGTTGCGACTTAAGACAAAGCAGCTTATTGATACCGCTGCTGGTGGTTCAACAAATTTTGCTACAGCCACAGTTATGAAAAGGATCATAGAGGCAATAGCTGCCAATGAGCATCTTGAGTTGTATGATCGTACCATGAGCCAACCGGAGGGCAAAATTGATTTGAAGTTGCCAGAACAGGTTGTAAAGATGGAGGATCAGATTGCTGCAGAGGTAGAGAGAAGGTTAAAAAAGATGAATATTGGAACTCAGACAGTAGCACAGGTGGAACCAGTTAAAGCGGTTCTTTGTGAAATATGTGGTGGACTGCACTTTGCTATGCATTGTGTAGCAACTCAAGAACAGGTTGAGCAGATTCATATGTTGAGGCAAAACAATCCTTATGCCAACACATATAATCCGGGGTGGAAAAATTATCCGAATTTCTCATGGAAAGACCAGCAAGGAAACGTCCAGAAGCCGGTTCAAGGACAACAACCATATCAGCCTCAGACTCAACAATATCAACCACAGGGACAACAATATCGTCCGCAACAACAACCATACCAGCAACCTCAACAACAATACCAACCACAGGGTCCAAGAAAGGCGGATTGGGAAATTGCCATTGAAAAGATGGCCGCTCAAAGCTCCCAATTCCAAGAAGAGACACGTAGCAATTTAAGGAACACCGGAGCCTCAATCAAGAACCTTGAAGTACAAATGAGTCAAATTGCTCAACACCTTGCAATTCCGCAAGCACCAGGAGCCCTCCCAAGCGCAACTGTTACTAATCCTAAAGACAATCAAAAAATCAACGCCGTCACTACACGGAGAGGGAAACCACGTGAAGTGGTGGAAAAGGATTCGGAGAGTGAGGATCAATTGCTTGAGGTGGAGCTGGACATAAGAGAGAATGAGCAAGTGGAAGAAGAAGTGGTAACACCAGCACCAGTTACGAAAGAAAAATTATTAACACCAACACCAGAAGTCAAGCTGCCTTACCCTCAAAGAAACAAGAAAAAGGGGCAGCAAGAAAAGAATTTTGAGAAGTTCCTGGAATTATTCAAAAAGCTGGAGCTGAACATTCCGTTGTTGGAAGCACTTGAGCAAATGCCCACCTATGCCAAATTCATGAAGGACATCATCGCTAAAAAGCGAACCATTGCAGACCACCCCATTATTCTAACAGAAACTTGTAGTGCTATTTTGCAGGGCATGAAGATACCAGTGAAAAAGAAGGATAGAGGAGCAGTTACTATCCCTTGCACTATTGGAGATAGATCTTTAAAGAGAGCTTTAATTGATCTGGGGGCAAGTATCAGTCTCATGCCTCTATCCATCTACAAAAAGTTGGGAATTGGTGCAATCCAAGACACTCGGATGACTCTCCAATTTGCAGATCATTCGGTCAAGCGACCTTACGGAGTAGTCCAAGACGTCCTTGTGAAAGTGGATAAGTTTGTGTTTCCGGTAGATTTTGTAATTCTTGAAATGCCAGAAGACGAAGAGATGCCGATAATCTTGGGACGACCATTCTTGGAAACGGGGAGAGTCATGATAGATATGGATGGGGGCACTCTGACTTTGAAGGTTTATGATGAAGAGTTAAAAATCAATGTTCATAATACCATGAAGCATAAAGAGGATATTGGCACTAGTAGCAATATACAAGTGCTCCAACAAGTGGTAGAAAGTGATCATGTGGAGAGTGTATTGCAATTACCTCTCGAAAGAGTTTTGAGCATGTCAATTTTTGGAGAAAATGAAGAAGCCAGTGATAATGACTTGGAGGTGGTATCAATGTTGGAAACTCAACCTATCTTTAAAGGTTCTCGAACACATAGGTGGGAAGATCTAAGGCAACCAATAGCATTGGGTTGCAATGAAGAAAAGCCAAAAAGTTCAGAATTGAAACAGCTTCCGGAGAATCTTAAATATGTTTTCCTTGATTCTGAAGAAAAATGTCCCGCCATCATTAGCTCGAGCTTGAAAAATATACAAGAGGACAAGTTAATTGAAGTTCTGAAAAAGTTCAAGGGAGCTATGGGTTGGAAAATTGAAGAC
This sequence comes from Vicia villosa, assembly GCF_029867415.1. NCBI lineage: Eukaryota > Viridiplantae > Streptophyta > Magnoliopsida > Fabales > Fabaceae > Vicia > Vicia villosa. The sequence goes on from NC_081180.1 coordinate 157,766,191, forward strand.
CTCAAGGGAATAAGTCCTACAATGTGCATGCACAAAATTCTCATGGAAGAAGATCACAAACCGGTGGTGCAACCTCAAAGGAGATTGAACCCAGTTATGAAGGAGGTGGTGATAAAGGAAGTTGTGAAGCTGTTAGATGCAGGTCTTATTTATCCGATATCAGACAGTTCATGGGTGAGCCCTGTTCATGTGGTACCTAAAAAAGGAGGTACAACGGTGATAGCTAATGAAAAGAATGAGTTAATTCCTACCAGAACGGTCACTGGGTGGCGGGTGTGCATAGACTACAGAAGACTAAATCTGGCACAAGAAAAGACCACTTTCCATTGCCATTCATTGACCAAATGCTAGAAAGATTGGCTGGGCATGACTATTATTGTTTTCTGGATGGGTACTCGGGATACAACCAAATTGCGGTTGCACCGGAGGATCAAGAGAAGACAGCCTTTACTTGCCCATACGGTATCTTCGCTTATAGAAGGATGCCGTTCGGGTTGTGTAATGCCCCAGCGACATTCCAAAGATGCATGACTTCTATTTTTGCTGATATGCTTGAAAAGCATATGGAAGTCTTCATGGATGACTTCTCGGTATTTGGTTCCTCCTTTGATAATTGTCTGGCTAACCTTTCACTTGTTTTGCAGCGATGTCAAGAAAGTAATCTGATCCTAAACTGGGAGAAGTGCCATTTCATGGTACGAGAAGGCATTGTGCTTGGTCACAAGATCTCCCACAGGGGAATCGAAGTTGATCAAGCTAAGGTGGAGGTTATCTCAAAATTACCACCACCTGTGAATGAGAAAGGTATTCGAAGTTTCCTTGGCCATGCGGGATTCTACCGCAGGTTCATAAGGGATTTTTCAAAGATAGCCAAACCGCTGACCACTTTGTTGGTTAAAGACAGGACTTTTGTATTCGGTAAAGAGTGTGCAGATGCATTTGAGACACTGAAAAATAAACTAGTGTCGGCACCCATTGTGATTGCCCCTGATTGGTCTCTACCCTTTGAGATCATGTGCGATGCTAGCGACATTGCAGTGGGGGCTGTACTTGGACAGCGGAGAGAAAAATTGCTTCATGTTATTTATTATGCCAGTCACGTTTTGAACCCTGCACAGATCAATTATGCAACCACCGAGAAGGAGTTGCTAGCTGTTGTGTATGCCTTTGATAAATTCAGGCAATATTTGTTGGGTTCAAAAGTGATTGTTTACACTGACCATGCTGCTTTAAAATATCTCTTTGCCAAGCAGGATTCGAAACCCAGACTTCTGAGGTGGATTTTACTTCTCCAAGAGTTCGATGTAGAGATTCGCGACAAGAAAGGGTGTGAAAACACTGTTGCAGATCACCTTTCGCGAATGTCACCCATTGAGGAGACTGAAGAGCGGCGTCCAATAAAGGATGAGTTTGCTGATGAACACATCCTAGCTGTTATTGGAGTGCCTTGGTTTGCTGATTACGCAAACTACCTTGTTGGCGGTATAATACCTGACGATTTTGATTCTAACCACAAGAAAAAGTTTGTTCATGATTGCAGGTTCTATCTATGGGACGACCCATACCTATACAAGAGAGGAGTAGATGGGCTGATAAGACAATGTGTGCCTGAGGAAGAGCAAAAGGATGTGTTGAGAGCATGTCATGACTCGGAATATGGAGGGCATTTTAGTGGGGATCGTACTGCCTCCAAAGTCTTGCAGTCAGGGTTGTACTGGCCATCATTGTTCAAAGATTCCCAAGAGATGGTAAAAGAATGTGATAAGTGTCAGCGTACTGGGAACATTTCAAAAAGAAATCAAATGCCCCAGAATTTCATGTTAGAGGTGGAGTTATTCGATGTTTGGGGAATTGACTTCATGGGTCCTTTTCCACCATCATTCGGGAAGAATTACATCTTAGTTGCAGTGGACTATGTCTCAAAATGGGTGGAGGCGGTAGCTTTACCAACTAATGATGCAAAGGTAGTAGTCAAGTTCTTGAGGGAGAACATATTTGCTAGGTTTGGAGTACCGAGAGCACTTATTAGTGATGAAGGAACGCACTTCCTAAATCACCTCTTGGAGAAACTCCTGCAGAAATACAATGTGAAGCATCGGATAGCCACCCCTTATCACCCTCAAACAAGTGGTCAGGTAGAGGTTGTTAGAACAAGATTTGTTCTGATCAATTATCTTAGTTTTGATGATAACAATAATATGAATTCTGCTTAAGATAATATGGTACTCTAATCCAATGCAATTTCCTTTTCAGGAAATATATAAAGAGTATGCATAATTCAGCGCTCAGAAGCTTTGTCTCAAATGGTTCAGCATGCAACATCAGAACATGGTCTGGCAAGACATCAGAAGATGGTCGAAGCAGAATCAGAACATGGATCTATGGAAGCATCAGAAGAACAAGAGAACAGAAGCACTGAAGTTCTGATGGTATCACGCTCAGAAGCACTTCAAGGTCAGAAGATCAGAAGATGCTTTGCACCAAGCTGTTTGACTCTGATGATAATCAAACGCTGTATTTACAAACATCAGATCAGAAGAAAGTACAAGTGGCAGGCTACGCTGACTGACAAAAGGAACGTTAGAAGCTATTAAAGGCAACGTCAGTAGACACAGCGTGAACAAGGCTCGAGGTAGTTGACAAAAGCGTATAACATTAAATGCGATGCTGTACGGAACACGCAAAGCATTAAATGCACTCAACGGTCATCTTCTCAAACGCCTATATATATGAAGTTCTGATGAGAAGCAAGGTTAACGATTCTACACCAAAACAACTCATATTAAACTTGCTGAAACGCTGTTCAAATTCAAAGCTCAGAATCTTCATCTTCATCAAAGCTCACTACATTGCTGTTGTAATACATTAGTGAGATTAAGCTTAAACTTTAAGAGAAATATCACAGTTTGTGATTATAGCTTTTAAGAAGCATTGTAATACTCTTAGAAAGATTACATTAAGTTGTAAGTAACTAGAGTGATCGTGTTGATCAGAATACTCTAGGAAGTCTTAGCTTGTGTCTAAGCAGTTGTAATTAGAGTGATCACGTGGTGGTCAGGATACTCTAAGAAAGTCTTAGCTTGTGTCTAAGCAATTGTTCCTGGAGTGATCAGGTTGTGATCAGGATACTCTAGAAGACTTAGTTGCGGACTAAGTGGAAAACCATTGTAATCCGTGCGATTAGTGGATTAAATCCTCAGTTGAGGTAAATCATCTCTGCGGGGGTGGACTGGAGTAGTTTAGTTAACAACGAACCAGGATAAAAATAACTGTGCAATTTATTTTTATCTGTCAAGTTTTTAAAGCTACACTTATTCAAACCCCCCCTTTCTAAGTGTTTTTCTATCCTTCAATTGGCATCAGAGCGCCGGTTCTAAGGTGCAAGCACTTAACCGTGTTTAGAAAAGATTCAGGAAGAGAAAAACGCTTCAGTTAAAAGATGGCTGGTGAATCTCAAGCAAATCCAACTCCATCTACATCTGGCTCTGCTGAGCAATACAATGGAAACAATGGTTATACTAGACCACCAGTATTTGATGGTGAAAACTTTGAATACTGGAAAGATAAACTGGAAAGTTACTTTCTTGGTCTAGATGGTGATCTATGGGATCTTCTGATGGATGGTTACAAACATCCAGTAAATGCCAGAGGCGTAAAGCTGACAAGGCAAGAAATGAATGATGATCAGAAAAAGCTTTTCAGGAATCATCATAAATGCAGAACTGTTTTGCTGAATGCTATCTCTCATGCTGAGTATGAGAAGATATCTAACAGGGAAACGGCATATGACATATATGAGTCCTTGAAAATGACTCATGAAGGAAATGCTCAAGTCAAGGAGACTAAAGCTCTAGCTTTAATCCAGAAGTATGAAGCCTTCAAGATGGAGGATGATGAAGACATTGAAAAGATGTTTTCAAGATTTCAAACTCTTACTGCTGGATTGAGAGTTCTTGACAAGGGATACACCAAGGCTGATCACGTAAAGAAGATCATCAGAAGCTTACCCAGAAGATGGGGTCCTATGGTGACTGCATTCAAGATTGCAAAGAATCTGAATGAAGTTTCTCTGGAAGAGCTCATCAGTGCCTTGAGAAGTCATGAAATAGAGCTGGACGCAAATGAGCCTCAAAAGAAAGGTAAGTCTATTGCATTAAAATCTAATATCAAGAAATGCACTAACGCTTTTCAGGCTAGAGAAGAAGATCCTGAAGAATCAGAATCTGAAGAAGAAGATGAACTGTCCTTGATCTCCAGAAGGCTAAATCAACTCTGGAAGACCAAGCAAAGGAAGTTCAGAGGCTTCAGAAGTTCAAAGAAATTTGAACGTGGAGAATCTTCTGATGACAGAAGATCTGACAAGAAGAAGGCTGTCTGCTATGAGTGCAATGAGCCTGGACATTACAAGAATGAGTGTCCGAAACTTCAGAAAGAAAATCCCAAGAAGAAGTTTCATAAGAAGAAAGGTCTTATGGCAACCTGGGATGAGTCAGAAGTTGATTCAGACTCTGAAGATGAGCAGGCCAACTGTGCGCTGATGGCGACAGAAGATGACGGATCAGAATCTACATCAGAATCAGATTCTGAAGAGGTATTTTCTGAACTTACTAGAGATGAGTTAGTTTCCGGTCTAACTGAACTTCTGGAACTCAAGTCTCAGATTAGTCTCAAATACAAAAAGCTGAAAAAGCAATTTGAATTTGAAACTAAGAAGCTGGAATTGGAAAATTCTGAACTAAAGGAAAAAGTTTTAAATTTATCCAAAAACAGTGGATCTCCTTCTGAAACAGAAAAAGCCATTCCTAGCATGAATCATATTCTGAAAGAATATGACTTGAGCTTCAGAAATTTTTTATCTAGAAGCATAGGCAGAAGTCAACTTGCTTCTATGATATATGCTGTGTCTGGAAACAAAAGAGTCGGCATTGGTTTTGAGGGTGAAACCCCATACAAACTTGAACCTGTTGATGAAATGAAATTCACATACAAGCCATTGTATGATCAGTTCAAGTATGGCCACTCCCATGATATTAGGCACACATCACATGCACAAAGCTTTCACGTTACACACACTAAGAAGCATGTGACACAACCTAGGAGATATCATGAAACTCAGAATAAGAAGTATCATTCTGTTCCTCCTGTTAAGTATTTTGCTAAACCCAAGTTCCACCAGAACTTGAAGAGAACTAACAAGAAAGGACCCAAGAAGATGTGGGTACCAAAGAAAAAGTCTATTCCTATTGCAGATTCTCTTGGTGACAAAGAAGATAACATTCAACATGTCATGTCACCTGGATTCAAGATGTTCTCAACACTTGAAGGGAAGAAGGACTGTTTTCCAAGTCCTAATACTTAAATCTGCTAGAGAAGTTAAGTGTGAAGGAGATCAGAAGAGCAAGTTTATTAGATCTGGAACCATCTGTTTAAGTTTGTTTCTAAAGCAATGGTGTTTCGTTCTTGGCTATTTTGAATGCTCTAAATGCTACAGAATATACAATATTGAAACATTGAATGTAGATGAATCAATAAATATCTGGTTTGATGATAAACGTGTTTCTAATGAAACAAAGCAGCTTAAGAATTTCTGCAGATACAGTTTTGTCTTATCAGAAGCTGCAGAACAAAGAAGTGAATCTTCAGAAGCTGTGTATATCAGAAGGAATGGATCAGAAGATCATTCAGATTTACATTAGCACACTTCAGAAGGAGTGTTTCCAGAAGAGAAACTTGATCAATCAGAAGCAGTGATCAGAATCAAAAGGCGTAAAGTCTATTCATTTTCTACAGCTGACATCCATTATCTAATGGTGAACACGTGTCTGTGCGGTTAGTACAAAGCGTGCAGTTGAAAAGACGCCGACCTAAGTAACTGTTTTTAAATCATTTCATTTACCATGTTCTCTCTCCTAATGTCATTTCTCATTAAATGTATAATGATTTCTTTATTTTCAAATCTTTTAAATAACCCGCTTCATCTTCATTCTCTCTTTCTCTCTCTTTCTCTCTCTCTCTTGTGCATCCCCTTCGTTGCAGTTTTTTTTAAAACCCTAGTTTTTGATCTTGATCTCAAAGCATAATCATCATGAACTCATCTTCTTGTTCATCAAACTCAAAAGAAAACCTCACCTCTACACAGATTCTTCTAAGCAAATATGAGTATGCTCCCTTGAAAACTTGCTTAATACCCACGAAAGAACTGGAAGTTTTATGTGAAACTACTGTGGACTTAAACAATCTTAAAGCGAATGGCTTTAAGTGTGATGCAAGAATATTTGAGCAAGGATGGTCTAAGTATCTTGATAGATTGGTTGGTCCAATTTATCCTGAACTTGTGAAGGATTTTTGGGTACATGCAACGGTTACCCCAACTGCCATCATTTCATTCGTGCTAGGGCATGAAGTGGTTATCAATGAAAAGCTCATCAGGAAGCTGTACAATCTGAATGATGAAGAAGGCTGGACTGGTTTTCGACATGCATCAGTTGATTGGTCTAAAGTTGAACAACAAATCTCTCAGACTTGTGGAATTGACTCTAACAACACAGGCACCTTAAGGCCATTTTATAGAGTATGGGCTGAGATTATTCTGGGTTCTCTTCATCACAGAAAAAGGATGCTCTCCTCCTCCTACATCAGTCCGGATCACAAGTATACTCTTTTCTGCATTGGCAAAAAGACTGAAATCAACATCTCCCATATTTTATTTGAGAATCTGAAAACTTCTATCTTTGAGTCAAGAGAAGACGAAAGGGCGAAGTACCCTCATATTTCAAGAACGACTATTCCTTTTGGAAGAATGATTTCGGACATTCTGATTGAAAGCAAAGTGTTGGACTCCATCAGAAAACTCAATGCATCCCATTTGCTTGGAGTAGTTCAAGGTCCCATTTTCAATGGTGTGGATTTGTTCAGATTAGAACTCATTCAAAGTGTACCTTCCGTATGCTCAAGCTTTCCTGACATTCTCTCAAGAAGAGTTGCTGTTGAAGGTTTTGCCCCCTTGTTTCAAGAAGAACTGCATCAGACTGTCAAGCTATACCTGGAAGATTGTGTTAGGAAGCAATCAGATATTGATCCTGCTTGGATCCGTGGCAGAATACTTCCGTCCAAGGCTGACCTTCTAAAGAAGGATCAGAAGGAACAAAAGGCTAGGTCTAAAAGAAAAGCCCGAGAAGATGAGGCTAAGGAAGCCAAGAAGTTGAGAGTCACCTTTGATCCTGACAAGGTGAACTCTGAAGAAAGAAGAGATAAAAGGATCAGAGATTCTTTTCGCAGAACCAGATCCTCTTCTTCTGTACAAACCTCCAGGCAGGTTTTTACTCCACCTCCTTCTGTCCCTAAACCATCCTTCCAATCACCTCCATCTAAACCAAAAATAAACTTCACCTTACCAAATCCTTCTCCATCATCCTTCTCCTCTCCTATTTTAAATCCCACTCCTTTAAGTATTCTTCCCCCAACCCCTTCTGATAAATCCTTCTCACCTATTCCCTTTACAAATACTCCATCCTCTTCTCAATCTAGCATCTCTGATATTCCATCATCATCAATCATTCTCTCAGATATCCTTTCTTCCTTATCCACCGCACCTCCACCTTCTATATCCCATCCCTTACCTACCAGAAAATCCAAACCTTACTGTCTTCTCTATCCTGACTACAAATTCACCTTCAATCCGCCTGAACCTGAACCCTATACCTACCTGGAACTTTTCAGACATGAGGTGATTAGCAGTCTAGACCTTCTGAAGGATGCATTTCTAAATGGTCTGGATGATGTTTCTACAAGAAATCTCTGGAGAAGATTTCGCAAGGATTTTCAAGTAGAAGCAATGGGAGTACAGAAAAGACTAGTGGTTGCTGCTCCTGGTTACCCTGGCTACCTTCTGGAGAATGATAGTGGTATATACTACCATCCTCTCAAAAATTGTGTTGCAGCTGAGGAGAAACCCTTTGTGGATGAGATGGAACAGTTAAGACTGGCTGCTGCAATGGAAGCAAATCCATGCAGGGATATTGTTATCTTTATTCCTGATCATCCTGTTCTGCTCGGAGACATCAAGACACTCTTTAACTATCTGAGGGAAAATCCTTCTAAGAAAGGCCCAAGCGTGGTCATTCCGGAAGTTGTTGACCCACCAGAAGTTGAAGGTCCTTCTGCTCCCAGGAATTTAGCTGCCATTCTTCAGGCACTTGAGAATGGAGACTCAGAAATTCCTGCTGCAGAATATGGAGATGCTTCTATGCAAGAAGCAGATGCTGAAGATCATGTTGCTGAATCAGATCCTGTTGAGGAAATCCCTGCAAATGATCTATCCATGGAAGCTACAGATCAAGTTGCTATTCCTGTGGTTGAAAGCGGTGAAACTTCTTCTGATCAATCTTCTCGTCTTGCAAGGACTCTGGAAGAAATTCAGAAGAGACAGGATGAGCAAAGCTCACTCAATGCTGAGTTTAGCGCTTTCATGGTGAGGCAAGAAGGACACAACAATATGGTTCAAGAGATGCTGACCAAGATCTTGTCAAGACTAGGGCCATCATAGATTGAGTCTGTGTTGTTTCTTTCTTTTTGCTGCATCTGTTTTTTTGTGCATCTTGTCTTTCTTCTCTGTGTGTACTTCTGTACCTGTTGTTTGCACTTAAATGAAATCGTCTTTTTCCTCCGTGTGTTTCTTTTTGTTTGTCTCTGAATCTTTTCTGTTTTTTGATGATATGACAAAAAGGGGGAGAAATATGTGATAAATGATTTGATTTAATCAGTTGCTTTCTCTAACAGAACTGCAAGTTCTATTTGGTTTAAGTGTTTTGCAGGTATAAAGAAGTGAAGAAAATCTTCAAAGCAAACACAAGAAGCAAAACCATAAGAAGCATTATTCTGTAAAAAGAATAAGCTTATGGAAACTGAAGCAAGCTGAGTGTTGTCAAGCTTCAGAATCAGAAGCACTAAGAATAGAATTTGATCCAAAATTTGTCTATTTGCTTTGACAAAATTCTATTTGCTCTGATACATTTTATGTTCTGACTCGTTCATGATGACTTTTGTCGTTTAGTTTTTGTTCTGTAACATTTCAGGATGTAGAGATGCTCTGATGATGCTCTGGTACATTCAACAATGTTCTGATACAAATCTAGCATGAAGTGATGTTGGAAGAAATTCAAAGCTCTGAAGCTATCCGAGGGAAGCAGAAATCAGAAGCTGTGAATGTTCTAAAGATCCAGAAAACTCAAGTTCTGAAGCTGTCCTAAATGGAAGCAGAAATCAGAAGCTGTGAATGTTCTGAAGATCAAAGAAATTCAAGTTCTGAAGCTGTCCTAGATGGAAGCAGGAATCAGAAGCTGGGAATGTTCTGAAGATCAAAGAAATTCAAGTTCTGAAGCTGTCCTGAATGGAAGCAGGAATCAGAAGCTGTGAGTGTTCTAGGGATCTAAAGAAATTCAAGTTCTGAAGCTGTCCAATGGAAGCAGAAGTCAGAAGCTATGAATTCTCTGAAGACAGAAGCTTATGTGATCGTCTCTACCGAAATAATCAGGGAAGTCTTTTATTAAAGTTCTTCGAGTATTTATTTCAGGGGGAGATTATTTATCTCAGGGGGAGATTGTTAATCTCAGGGGGAGACATATTCACATGCTTATGCTATAGCTGTGTAATTTGTCTTTTGCCGTCTGTTCTTTCTGATCGCAAATTCATATCATTTATATATGTTTTTGTCATCATCAAAAAGGGGGAGATTGTTAGAACAAGATTTGTTCTGATCAATTATCTTAGTTTTGATGATAACAATAATATGAATTCTGCTTAAGATAATATGGTACTCTAATCCAATGCAATTTCCTTTTCAGGAAATATATAAAGAGTATGCATAATTCAGCGCTCAGAAGCTTTGTCTCAAATGGTTCAGCATGCAACATCAGAACATGGTCTGGCAAGACATCAGAAGATGGTCGAAGCAGAATCAGAACATGGATCTATGGAAGCATCAGAAGAACAAGAGAACAGAAGCACTGAAGTTCTGATGGTATCACGCTCAGAAGCACTTCAAGGTCAGAAGATGCTTTGCACCAAGCTGTTTGACTCTGATGATAATCAAACGCTGTATTTACAAACATCAGATCAGAAGAAAGTACAAGTGGCAGGCTACGCTGACTGACAAAAGGAACGTTAGAAGCTATTAAAGGCAACGTCAGTAGACACAGCGTGAACAAGGCTCGAGGTAGTTGACAAAAGCGTATAACATTAAATGCGATGCTGTACAGAACACGCAAAGCATTAAATGCACTCAACGGTCATCTTCTCAAACGCCTATATATATGAAGTTCTGATGAGAAGCAAGGTTAACGATTCTACACCAAAACAACTCATATTAAACTTGCTGAAACGCTGTTCAAATTCAAAGCTCAGAATCTTCATCTTCATCAAAGCTCACTACATTGCTGTTGTAATACATTAGTGAGATTAAGCTTAAACTTTAAGAGAAATATCACAGTTTGTGATTATAGCTTTTAAGAAGCATTGTAATACTCTTAGAAAGATTACATTAAGTTGTAAGTAAATAGAGTGATCGTGTTGATCAGAATACTCTAGGAAGTCTTAGCTTGTGTCTAAGCAGTTGTAATTAGAGTGATCACGTGGTGGTCAGGATACTCTAAGAAAGTCTTAGCTTGTGTCTAAGCAATTGTTCCTGGAGTGATCAGGTTGTGATCAGGATACTCTAGAAGACTTAGTTGCGGACTAAGTGGAAAACCATTGTAATCCGTGCGATTAGTGGATTAAATCCTCAGTTGAGGTAAATCATCTCTGCGGGGGTGGACTGGAGTAGTTTAGTTAACAACGAACCAGGATAAAAATAACTGTGCAATTTATTTTTATCTGTCAAGTTTTTAAAGCTACACTTATTCAAACCCCCCCTTTCTAAGTGTTTTTCTATCCTTCAGAGGTGTCTAATAGACAGCTCAAACAAATTCTCGAGAAGACAGTGAGTTCGTCGAGAAAGGATTGGGCAACAAAGCTAGATGATGCGTTATGGGCTTACCGAACGGCGTTCAAAACACCCATCGGGATGTCACCATACCAACTTGTTTATGGAAAAGCATGTCACTTACCTTTAGAGCTTGAACACAAGGCATTTTGGGCAACTAAACTTTTGAACATGGACTTGTCTCTAGCAGGAAATTCTAGAATCTTACAGTTGCATGAATTAGAAGAGTTCCGGAATCGTGCGTACGAAAATGCCAAGGTTTACAAGGAACAGACCAAGAAGTGGCACGATAGGAGGATTCAGAAAAAAGAGTTTTGGGAAGGACAGCTGGTCCTTCTGTACAATTCCCGTTTGAAGCTTTTTCCGGGAAAATTGCGATCCAAATGGTCGGGACCATTTATGGTTCATAAGGTGTTCCCTTACGGTGCAGTTGAAATAAAAAATCAAGCTAATGGAGACATCTTTAAAGTTAATGGGCAGAGATTAAAGCCATATTTCCAAGGTCAACCAGTTGGACAGGTTGATGTCATTCGTCTTGCTTAGTAGGATGATGGACCGTCGAGCCATGCGACGTTAAACGAAGCGCTCCGTGGGAGGCAACCCACGTTTGTTTCCGTTAACTTTCATTTTCTTTGTTTTATTTCGTTTCTTTTGTAGGTGGTAGAGTTTGGACCGGTAGACGCAACTCGAGTAAAAAGGCACGGAGAGTGTCCATTTTTGGTGCATTGAAAGCCATCAACACGGGCACCCGTGTGCAGTAACACGGCCCGTGTTGAAAACTGACTGAAAAGAAGAAATAAAAAATTTAAAAAAGTGGCTTCAGCACTTGCAACACGGGCACCCGTGTGCAGCAACACGGCCCGTGTTGCCCTCAGCACACCCCTAATTGCCAATCCAGCTTTTTCACACGGCCGCCCGTGTGCAGGGACACGGACCGTGTGAGCTGTGCGGGACATAATTTTTCAAATTTTTTTAAAACCCCATGTGGGGCCCATCTCCATTATAACCAATCTTCTTCTTCTTTCCATTCATTCTCCCACTTTTCTTTCTCATCCTCCATTAAACCCTAGCCTCCACCTTCACTAAACTCATCCTACCACCATCAACCACCCATCAAAACACCATAGTGCTTTCACAAAAGTTGTTCTACTCTCCATCCTCTTCACTTCTATCGGTTCAGATTTTTGATTTCGTGCAATTTTATTTTTCCAAATTTTTCCTTGTGTTATTTGTGTGTTTTTTGTTAACTTTTTCTTGCAGAGCCATTACAATGCCTCCCCGAAAGACAACCACACGCCGTAATGTTCGGGATGATTTTGCCGAACCCTCCCAACCGAGGCAGCGGGTCCGTCGCGCTCCCAGTCGTGCAACCGTTCGTAGAGGGGACCAAGAAGAGAATGCCCATGGCATTACGTTTGCACTTCCTGAACACAAAGCAAGGTATGATATTTTAGTGCAACGTAAATTGCTACCGACTAGATATATTTGTGATGATACTCTTACCAAGTTAGGCCTCAAAGATGAAGTCTACCGGATGTTTCACAACATCGGTATGTTGCCTTTTATGCTGTTTGAGGCACCGACTTATGAGGGCCTAACTTTGGAATTCCTGAGCACTGTAGATTTCAAATTGAGACACAAATGGAATGGCTCCGAAATGGAGTACTTTGGTGATCTAGAGTTTTATATGTTTGGGCATAAGCATGTGTTGTCTGTGGAAGAGGTAGGGGAGGCACTGAAATTACCGTCCTCTGGACCAGGCGCCCCCCCTGAAACTTTTCCTGCTTGTGAATTCTGGGAAGCCATTACAGGTGCAGCTGGGTACAATCCAAGCAAGGCTAAGGCCTCAGGGATTCATAACCCGTGTTTCCGTTATGCTCAGAAAGGTTTGGCTTTCACCTTGTTTGGGAGGGGGGATAGTACAGGGGTCTGTGCGAAAAGAGAGCTATTTTTGTTGCATAACATGCTTGAGGTAAGCCGGGTGAATGTCGCTGCTTTTGCTGCTAACCACCTGAAGCAAGTTGGTAATGCTTCTTGTGGAGAGATTTCAGTTGGGGGAATGATCTCTCAATTGGCTGAGCACCTGGATTATGGCCACTTGTTGAATGATGAGCCTTCTTTACCGGGTAAGAAAATTGATTTGCAAACTCTTGTAAATCAGAGGATGATTATAGTGAAGCCTGGGTATTTCTCACTAACTGTCCATGGACAGCATGTTTTGGCATTGCCTGCACCTGATTCTGTTTCTATTGCAAATCGTACTAACTGGCTATATGTAGCTACAGGTGAGTTTCTGGGTGAAAGCCCTCCACATGACCATAATTTTGCAGGTGATGACATGGAAGATGACCTCCCCGCCCAGGATCGCCCTGTCCCGCCCCCTAGACAGTTTTTCCAGCACACTGTTGGATCATCTTCCATGACTCAGGATCAATGGGGGTGGGTGCAAACGGAGATTGGCGCTCTCCGCACCGAGCAAACACGACAGGGTGTTGAGTTGTTCAGGCAAGGAGCTGTGGTGGATGATGTCCAGGAGATGATGCGACGCCTCATGTTGCAATTTCCTCAGGAGCCTCCTCCTCCACCGCCTTACCAGTGAGATTGGTAATCTCCGTCACACTGGAATTAAAACATTGAGACAATGTTTAGTTCAAGTGTGGGGGAGGATCTATTTTGCTTTGCTTTCTGTTTTTTTTTTAATTCATAGTTTAGTTTGTTTAATTTGAATTTTTTTTCTTTTGTCTTCCTGTTTTTATGTTTATTTCGAGTTTGCAGTGCTGCCATTGTGTTACCAGGTTGGATACAAGTCGGAGGGTGGCGAATGACTAGATAGTGGTTGAACAACACATCTCACACTTGATCTCTACAGGCACCACGAAAGTTGACACAATCAAAGAAAAGAAGGTTGGACGCAATGAGGAAAACACTGAACCAAGAGAGAGTATGGTGAACTTTGGAGGAAAGGAAATTGCAGAACACCTAGAGCACTTTGAAGCATGCAAGCTTAACCTACCCGGTGAGATGTCAGAGCCAAATTTATAACATCCATATGAGAGCTCAGTAAGGTATGACACTATTCACTTTGATTTTGCGTATTTTCTCATAACACAAGCACACTATGAAAGCACACACTGAGGCAAGTTTTTTCTCCGTAACCCCGAGCCTTTCTAACCATCCCGTATGCATGTTATCCATCGTTAACCCCCTTTGAGCCATAATAGTTGTTTTGTTCATTGTGTTAGTCTTTTTATCACCCGTTATCTCATTGTTCATGTCATCGCTCGGCATTCATGATTAATCACTTGTAAGACACTAAAAGGATCTAAGTGTGGGGTTGTGAACCATTGAAAAGGGGGGCAAGAAAAAAGAAAAAAGAATATCTTAAAAAAAAAAAGAGAGAAAAGATGAATGTGATCTTGTGAAAACCGACAAAAAGAGGTTTAAATTTCAAAGCAGAATAAGATATTTGCCCCGGTCCACTTTTAATCTGTAAAAGGTTCAAACCCCATTCTTATGATTCAGATCAAAATGAGTAGAGAAGTGAATCCTATGTAATGCCGAGCACCTAAACCATTTGTTACCCCGTTCTTTGTTTACCCACCAAACCAAAGCCACGTTACATCCCTAAGACCTCATAAAGTGTGTGTAATCTCTGTGTGTAGTGATTTGAGGATTTATTCAAAGTTGAAAGTAATATGCATGCCTTGATATTATGAGTGTAGACACTTTAACCCGGAGAGATTTTGTGAGAGTGTGAAAAGCTTGCAGGTGAAAAGCGTGTTCGAAAGTGGGAATGCCATTGATAGTCTGAAAAAGGAAACCTTACACTCGATTGCTAAGTGTAGGAATCGTGCGAAAAACCTGGTTGTGTTGTGGAGAAAAGAGTCTCGTCGGTGACCTTTGTTTTGACTCGATACATCACTTGAGGACAAGCAATGAGATAAGTGTGGGGTTGTGATCGGTCACCATTTCTAGTAAGTTTCCGCACCTTTTTCCGATCAAAAGTCATAATCTTGGTAATACTAAGTGGCATTGTTATAGGTTTTATTATAAGTTTCTTAATTTGTCGATTGTGTGATGCCATTGCATGATTAGTGTGTTCTGAGTATTATTCAAGTGCCGTTTTATGCGTTGGTTGTTAGTTGTGTGTGACCAGGTTAATGCACGGGAGAGGTCGAAGTTTATGGCGCGCACGAGCGAGAAAAAGAAGCCAAAAGAGCCAAAACTGAGGTCAACACGGGCACCCGTGTATGTGCACACGGGCCGTGTCAAAAGATGGCTGGAAAGTTGGTTTTTGGATAGAAAAACAGAGGTTTCACACGGGCACCCGTGTTCCTGCACACGGTCCGTGTGAAAAGCTGCGCAGAAAGTGAATTTTTGGTGCTGAAGCAGTTGACCAACACGGGCACCCGTGTTCCTGCACACGGTCCGTGTTGGTAGGCGCGGGCAGATTTCCAACTTTTGATATTTTGAAAGCCTTGAACTCATTAAGGGTATTTTGGACCTTTCGGAGACGAGGGATGACTGTCAACACTACTAAAACCTAACAGGAAGAAGGAATCAGGCATCTTGGATCATTGAGCATAGAGAATTACAGAGAAAGAAGAGTCAAGGGTTTTGGAAGAGATCTTCAAGAGCACTCGCGATTGGAGATCATATCAACCGATAATTTCTTGTAATGACTTCAATTACTCTTGTTATTCTCTTAAACATTATGAGTAGCTAAACTATTTTATGCTAGGGTGATGTCCCTAAATCTTTTCATGTAATGACTTGTTAAAACCGTTGTGATGGATTTGATGTTTTTATAATTTGAGTTTATGATTCAAAGATTTTCATGCTTCATTGTATTGGAAAATATTTTGTTGATCTATGATTAGGGTTAGGCTTGACACACCACTCTAATGTGTTTTGAATCAAAACATTACCGGTAAATCGCTTAGGAATAAGGATTTCACCATAGTGATCATCCATTCTAGAACACGATGCATAATGCCTTAATACTAAAATCAATTATTGAGGAATTGAAATTGACTTTTAAGTATTAAGAAGTTCTCCACTAAGGAATTAGGGAAAACTATTTTATAGAATTGATACTCAATTGTGGTCACATATTTTCATGAACAACGGTGTTTTCAAGGGGTTACATAAGATTTATACATCAACCTTAGCATGCTTTCTCATTTGTGAACCAAATCATCAATTACTTATCGTTTTTAATTATAAACAGTTAGTAGTTTTATCAAGCAAATCAAAAACCAACCATAGCTTTTTGTTCAATTGAAAATTTAGTCCTGGTTTATATTTTATCCGCAGTCCTTGTGATCGATACTTGGATTCTACTCCATTTTAATAACTACATCGGTAACAAAAGTAGTACACTTGCTATTTTCCGATCAGTGTTGAAGTTCTTGATGATCACCCCCTAACAACGTCATCCCGACGTCTAGGTTTTGATAAAGGGCATTCCAACTCTGGGATAATTGTAACACCCTTCTAAAAACCCCGCGGAATATCAATTAAAATTCAGAGTCAAACATGAAAAGGGTATTACAACTTCAAAATATTCAAACATTGAGCCATGTCATGCCTTATGAGGAACTTCAAACACATTATTCAGTAATCATGTTAACACAGCGGAATTTATCTCAAACTGAATAAATATAAAACATCGGGATTCACATCCAAATTCACCGATCCAAACCAACAAAAAATTATTCCACATAAGAAATAATTCATCAATCAAATACTAAAACAGACGTTTCCCCCCAGTGTTACAAGACCAGAGCATGACACCGACACAGCCGTACTAACAAAGTAACTCTACGAGTTATCCTCACCCAACACAAGCCGCTAATCTTTAATCTGAAAAATAATCAACAGTAAGGGTGAGTTTCATTCGCATTAACAAATGTTATAGGAATATAAACAATACAACTTCATCCATACATTATTCACCCAAATCAATTATATTCAGATAACATAGCAACATTCATCAATACAATCATCCATATCAATGCACACAAATTATAACATTGGACAACTTCCATTCATGTTATAATTATACACAACAACCTAATGCAATGCAACTAAATGCATGTGGTACCAAACATGGGATAACCTATCTCACCGATCCACCACCATAAAGATTCGGCTACTTCTCTCACTAATTCTACACAATGGGAATTAGCTACCGCTGTCCCACCACCATAAGGGATACAACCCACAACATGATTATGAAATGCATGCATCACATACAGCATGCTAATCATCAACAACAATCAACTGAATAATCATAATCATCGACCAATGCAACAACAATAGCCACACATAGGTATGCTATTTTTCAACCATCTCAACATACATTTTACATCAACAATACATGTATATTAATCATCAATCACAACCACTACGATTCATAATCATTTATCCACAACATACAAGCATAATAATATCACAATCGTTTGATATTCACCACGACATAATACATTTAACACAACAATATATTATCACCTCAGCAATCATACTAGCTAAACACCGCATAGCATGTTCGTACTGTTACTCAATCTACCACCAAATACAATCCACAAAACCAACAAAATGATTTTTAAAATTATAATCCCCTAATATACATCATAAAATAGGGAATTAATTCATCTACCAGGTACTCGAAACGGCGTACAAAAAGGATTAACGGTTTAAGAGTTACGGATATTTAAAATAAGTATTTTTCCAAAAAGCTTCAGTGGTAACCGGTTACCTGAATGATGTAACCGGTTACATCACTGACAGTAACTTTTATTTTTCAATTTCGCCCAGTGGTAACCGGTTACCTAAATGATGTAACCGGTTACATCATCGCGAAATGTAGTTCTTCGCCTGTTTGAGACCATGTAATCGGTTACTTCCCTCATGTAACCGGTTACATTACTGATATAGCAGAAAAATCACTTTTCTGCAGCACTGTTTTCATCCCAAGTGCGAACCCAATCATCTCAACACGTCCAAAATCTCATCACAGTATGAAAATGCACATTTATACATACTTCTAACAGGTATTAACATCAGTAATCAACATCAAACATCATTCACAACAACTCAATTGCATCATACATCATAATTGAACCTAAAGTTCTACAAACCCCAAAACCCCAAACACCGACATATAATCCAATTCGGAATCCTAACATATGAATTCAATCGAATCATTCATAATACCCATAATAGAGGTTAATGAGAAGAATCCCCCCTTACCTCGATGTCGAATTCTTGGATGCTCTTGCTCTTCGCACTTGCCCTTCTCCCAATTTCACGTTCAATCTTCTCTTCTCCTTTTTGGTTCCCTTTTCACAAAATATTCCTCTTTTCTATTTTATGGAGAATATAACCTTAGTTTAGTAAAAGGCTTTGCAACTGACACACCCCCCAATTGCTACTTGAGACACTGGCCCATTAGCCTCATTTTCCATAATTCTCTAATAAATCCAATAAAATGCCAAATAAATCCAATAAATAATTTAATTTCAATTTAAATTAATTAAGGCAAAACATGGGGTGTCACAATAATTATCAATTCAAGAAGCCCTCCTGTCAATTATTCTTTCATCTCTTAGCCGTGGTGCATGTCTCAGAGAATAATATCAGGATCTAGGGCTCATTTTGCTACATCGAGAAGTTTCTCGGTTTGGCACTTAGGATGAGAAATAGGTCGAGTTCTAAGATTGTTACATGTTGGGAAAGTCCTGCACTATGAGAGGTCACTCCTTCTTTTTCCAGGTTGTCAATGAGCTTCCCCTCCCCACCAGCCTCCAAGATTTACCCCTAGTGCTTATACAGATAGGTTCTTAAAGTATTGAGCCTTGGTTTACTTAAAACGTGAACCTCATAGGTATGGTGTCCCTTTTGATTCTGTTAACCCTAAAGAGACCGACATGGAGAAAGATATTTGTGCTCTTTATGAGGGTCTCGGTTATGAAGAGGGCTTTGGCCCTTTCAAGCTAAAGCCCTCCATACAGAGTAAGCGATCCATCGTCATTCATACTATTATGAGCGCGACTAATAGTCTAGAAATAAAGGAGATTTTTGATGAGGATAAAGCCGTAGGTTTTTTTTCTAACTTAGAATGTTTAGTTTTATTTTTGAACAACCAAAAGAATAAAGACTTTTGATCGGTAAAATAGCAAGTGTACTATTTTGCCTCTGTAGTAATAAAGGGAAAATTCCCCGAATATCGATCTCAAGGACTGCGTGATATTATAGAGTTAGTAGCACTTCAATTAAACAAAAAGCCTTGAGGTTTTGGTTTTTGTGATTACAAATTAAATTGCAAATAGACTTAAAAAGGTTGATTTGGCCAAATATGAGTAACATGCCAGGGTAGGTGTGTGCATTAACATGTAACAATTCTGAACCCTTATTTCATCAACAAAGTTCAACTTATCAATTACCGGTTCTTAAGGGTATTTACTCCTAAGTCCTTAGTGGGCAAACCTTTGAACATTGAAATCCTAACCCCAAAGTCCTTCAAAATTAGTGATCAAATCAAATATTATTATAATCAAGAACAATCCGGTTACTATAGGGTATCCCTAGTCCTAGGTGATATCTACTATAATATAATGGTATAAAAACCCTAACAATGGAGGTCAATCCTAATTGTCAGTCATAAATCAATCCAGTTGGTCCGACGAGGAAAGCATTAAAAACCTTATACCATTAAATTGAATGTAAAAGAGAAATATGTTATTGAAATTCGGAATTCAAAATCATCACAAACGTTAATCAGGGACACCCCCCTAGCATTGGGGGGTTTAGCTACTCATATCATCCAAAGAAATTACAAAGATATCAAATAAAGACATTACAATAGAGATGATGAACTTTGATCTTCAATGGCTTCCGCTCATGAGAGTTCTCCGTTCTTCTCCAATTGCATAGGCTTTTTCTCTCAATCCTCCAATTCTTCGTGTGGCAAAAAGATCCCTAATTCATCTTGAAAACCCTCCTAAATAGTGCAGACTCACTTAAGTTGGTTGGAAATTCCAAAAACACCCCTGCAGGCCAACCACTGAACTAAATAATAAAAATCACTGAAATCAGCGTCATCACCCAACACGGGCCGTGTTGAGCAACACGGGCACCCGTGTTGGCCCCCTGTAATATTTATTTTTCAACTTTGGTCCCAGACTTAGCAACACGGGCCGTGTTGAGCAACACGGGCACCCGTGTTGCACCACTGTTTTCCATTCTTTCCACACTTTGTTCCAGCGCTCTTCCTGACACGGCCCGTGTTGAGCAACACGGCCACCCGTGTCAGGCCTCCTGTAGCATGTTTTCTGAACTTCCTCAAAACTTCCGAGTTTCGCACTGCTTTACTCCGATTTCTCCATATGAACCTGAAAACATTAAAACATACAACCAAAGCATAAAATGACGAATAAAGAAATAAAACACTCAATAACAAAACTTAAACATACTTAAAAAAAACGATAAAACTATGTGTGAAAACCATTGATCAAACTCCCCCAAACTTAAACCGTTGCTTGACCTCAAGCGACAACTACAAAAGTTAATGACCTTCAAAGCACACGGTGTTCATACGTGAGATATCCGTCTGTACTGATCAAGAAATAGTGATTTGGCATTCACATGACGCGACGAGTTTTGTTACCACATTAATCCTCAAGCTCCCGTTTCGGATACCTCTCCAACTATGCTTTGCACTTAAGTCTCTTTCCGATTTTCCTCCTCTTTCATTCGGACAATCATATTAAGGCATTGCATTTCTTATAATAATCATCACCTGCATGAGACGGATCAAGGCTTCTTATTATTTTTTTTCTGGCACCAAACTAGCAGCATTGGCTACTTTTTATTACCGATGAAATTTTCAAACCTTGCAGTTATATATTGTCCTTTTGGACGACGTTTGGGGATCAATCTCCTTTGGGCTGAATAACCGGGTGAGGGTTACCCAACTTAGCGAGCCGATTGCCTTTTACCGCCTTTTCATCATTTGGTGCGAACTTTATAACTCTTTTTTTTTTCTCAACCAGCCATCATGCAAGTGAATCCGAATTATGCCAGACTGTATCAATAAACTACTCGAGAAGTACTTCTCAGGAGACAAGTACTATGGTGCAAATCTACACGTTAGACTCGTATCTCTTTCAGGGAACCAAGGGTGCTTAAACAAACCTCTTGTCACATTATTCCGCACTTCCTGTCCTTAAACAATCCTCCCTTCTTCTCTATATACTATTCCCGATCGCTTTTTAAGATCAAAACTCTTCAACAAAAATTAAAATTTCGGTCAAAATTTGGGCAGAATTCACTTCATGGTTTCACATCATACCAATAACATAAAAATAACATAAAAATAAAATGCAAAGAGAAGAGCCTCCCCCAAACTTGAACTAAACATTGGCCTCAATGTTTCAGAACGAGCCTGAGAGAGGTGACTCACAGAGGGTAATGCACTCTAATGATCACTTCCAAGATTTCACCAGAGACGTCCTCTTTTATTCCTGAAAATAAAATAACCAAACAGAGAAATTAATTATTAAAACCGTGGGTTGCCTCCCACGAAGCGCTTCGTTTAACGTCGCATGGCTCGACGGTCCATTACCCTTTATTATGGAGGGTATTTCCTTTTCCAAACCTTGTTGCTTGTCACTTTTGCAACCACGAACTCATGAAGACGAAAAGCATTCACCGCTTTTCTCTTTAATTTACTTCCCACATTCTTCTTCTTTCCTTGCTCTTTCTCCTCCACCTTCTTCTTGACTTCCTTAGCTTTCTTAAGATTTTTGACAACTACATAAGATGGTTCCACCCGGGAGGCTATGCTTGACACTTTTTCTTGGAGCTGTTTAGACTTCTTGTTCTTTTCCTCACTTTCTGTCATACCATCAGAAGTTTGATCATTCACAACCGCCCTCTGTCTTTTGACTCCTAACATCTTCAACGTTACTTCTTCATCAAAAGATTTCAGCGTCAGCGTTCCTTTTTCAATGTCGAGGTTGCAGCGGCCTGTCGACAAAAATGGCCTCCCAAGAAGGATAGGAGTTTCTTCGTCTTCCGGAATGTCCATGATGTGGAAGTCAACAAGGAATACAAATTTATCAACTTCCACTAGTACATCTTCAGCTACCCCATATGATTTCTTAACGGTGTGATCGGCGAACCTTAACTGGGTCTTACTTTCACTAATCTTTTCCAATTCAAGCTTTTTGAAAATGGACAAAGGCATTAAACTCACACTAGACCCAGAATCGAGGAGTACCTTCTTAAATGCTATATTCTTGATAGTGCATGGTATCGCCACTGCCCCAGGGTCTTTCCTCTTTATTGGGATCTTCCTTGCTGTTGAGACTATACCACACTTTTTCGTTGCAATTTTTGGTTCTCCTCCTAGTGATCTCTTTTTCGCCAATACCTCCTTCATAAATTTTTTATACAAGGGCATGTGTTCAAGTGCTTCAAAGAATGGTAGATTTACCTCTAACTTCTTGAACAATTTTGTAAACTTTTCAAAGTCTTTCTCTCTTGACACCTTCTTTGTCACTCTGGAGGGGAAAGGTAGTTTTATCACCGGTTCAACGTCTTTCTTATTTTTTTCTTCAATTGGTTTAACCGGCGGTACCACAACTTCTGGCTCTTTTGGATTCTCTCTTATTTCCAAATCCACCTCTATTACCATGGGGTCATCTATTTCCTCTTTTTCTTTTTCCTTTTCAGATTCTGCTACTCTCCTACTTCTTGTAGTAACAACATTAATCTTCTCCTGGTCTTTCGGATTTTTCACAGTTGAGCTCGGAAGGGTACCTTGTGCCTGTAGAGTGAGATGTTGTGCTATCTGCCCCACTTGAACTTCCAGATTTTTAATTGAGGCCGAAGTGTTTCTGTGGTTGTTTCGTGTTTCTTCTTGGAACTGAGAACACTGCCCAACTAATCTTTCAATCGCCACTTCCCAGTCTGCCTTCTGGGTCCCTTGTTGTTGTTGATCTTTCCAAGCAAAATTTGGATGATTCTTCCACCCTGGATTATAGGTGTTATAATACGGGTTGTTTTGCCTTAGGAATTTGATTTCTTCAATCTGCTTGGGAGTAGCAAAACAGTACACCGTTTGGTGTGGGCCATTACAGATTTCACAGCTGACAGGGTGAGCTTGTTGAACTTGAGCCACTTGTTGTTTACCTATATTCATAGCCTTCAATTTCTTTTCAACTTCTGCGGCTATCACATCTTCAACCCGAATTTTAGAAGTCTCCAGCTTGAGATCAATGATTCCTTCCGGTTTACTAGCACACCTGTCATACAATTCCAAATGCTCATTTGCAGCTATTGCTTCAATGATTTTGGTGATTCCTGAGGCTGTTGTGAAATTTGTCGAGCCTCCAGCTGCTGTATCAATTAACTGCTTTGTTTTCATTCTGAGCCCATTGACAAATACTTGCATCTGTTCAGTCTTGTCCATATTGTGAGTGGGACATGCCACTAGAATTCTTTTGAATCTTTTGTAGGCATCTCCTAAGGGTTCACCCTCCTGCTGCTTGAAATTCAGAATGTCATACCTCTTCCTTATAAATACCGAGGCGGGAAAATACTCATTTAAGAAAGCTTTTTCCATCTCTTCCCATGATGTAATGCTGCCCGATGGAAGGGAATAAAACCACTCTTTTGCTTCTTCTGCCAAGGTGAATGGAAACATTCTCAGCTTCTTGGCCTCTTCTGTATGACCTTCGATTTTTAAAGTTGTACTCATGGTCAGAAACCTCTGTAGGTGCTTGTTTGCATCTTCATTAACCTTTCCGGTGAAAGGCTTTCTTTCGAGCTGAGTGATGGTGCTTGGATGCAATTGAAAATTAGGAACATTCACCGGTTGGTTGACAATAGTTAGTCTTCCTCCCGGTGTGTTTCTAGCACCATAGTCTCCGAGAAGTCTCTCTGGTGGTGGTACCTCGCCCATGATCTCTTCTTCACTTTCGGTGTCTGAACCAGAATGAACTGTAATTACTTCTTCCTCAGATTCCAGCTTAGCTTGATGAGCTTGTCTGCGCCTTGCGTGAAAAGTCCTTTCAATTTCTACGTCAAAAGGAAATTCTGCTGAGGCCTTGCCTCGCATAAACAGATTAGACAATTATTAGAATGAGGAACAAAAATAATATAAAAATATTTTTCTTTTTTTTTTTTTGAAAATAAAATTTTAGTCGCAGAGCAACAAAATTCTAATTGAAATAAAACTAAAAACTCTACAATTTTCGGCAGTCCCCGGCAACGGCGCCAAAAACTTGATCGGTAAAATAGCAAGTGTACTATTTTGCCTCTGTAGTAATAAAGGGAAAATTCCCCGAATATCGATCTCAAGGACTGCGTGATATTATAGAGTTAGTAGCACTTCAATTAAACAAAAAGCCTTGGGGTTTTGGTTTTTGTGATTACAAATTAAATTGCAAATAGACTTAAAAAGGTTGATTTGGCCAAATATGAGTAACATGCCAGGGTAGGTGTGTGCATTAACATGTAACAATTCTGAACCCTTATTTCATCAACAACGTTCAACTTATCAATTACCGGTTCTTAAGGGTATTTGCTCCTAAGTCCTTAGTGGGCAAACTTTTGAACATTGAAATCCTAATCCCAAAGTCCTTCGAAATTAGTGATCAAATCAAATATTATTATAATCAAGAACAATCTGGTTACTATATGGTATCCCTAGTCCTAGGTGATATCTACTATAATATAATGGTATAAAAACCCTAACAATGGAGGTCAATCCTAATTGTCAGTCATAAATCAATCCAGTTGGTCCGACGAGGAAAGTATTAAAAACCTTATACCATTAAATTGAATGTAAAAGAGAAATATGTTATTGAAATTCGGAATTCAAAATCATCACAAACGTTAATCAGGGACACCCCCTAGCATTGGGGGGTTTAGCTACTCATATCATCCAAAGAAATTACAAAGATATCAAATAAAGACATTACAATAGAGATGATGAACTTTGATCTTCAATGGCTTCCGCTCATGAGAGTTCTCCGTTCTTCTCCAATTGCATAGGCTTTTTCTCTCAATCCTCCAATTCTTCGTGTGGCAAAAAGATCCCTAATTCATCTTGAAAACCCTCCTAAATAGTGCAGACTCACTTAAGTTGGTTGGAAATTCCAAAAACACCCCTGCAGGCCAACCACTGAACTAAATAATAAAAATCACTGAAATCAGTGTCATCACCCAACACGGGCCGTGTTGAGCAACACGGGCACCCGTGTTGGCCCCCTGTAATATTTATTTTTCAACTTTGGTCCCAGACTTAGCAACACGGGCCGTGTTGAGCAACACAGGCACCCGTGTTGCACCACTGTTTTCCATTCTTTCCACACTTTGTTCCAGCGCTCTTCCTGACACGGCCTGTGTTGAGCAACACGGCCACCCGTGTCAGGCCTCCTGTAGCATGTTTTCTGAACTTCCTCAAAACTTCCGAGTTTCGCACTGCTTTACTCCGATTTCTCCATATGAACCTGAAAACATTAAAACATACAACCAAAGCATAAAATGACGAATAAAGAAATAAAACACTCAATAACAAAACTTAAACATACTTAAAAACAACGATAAAACTATGTGTGAAAACCACTGATCAACTTTATTAATAAATCAAGGCATAAGAAATGCCATTGCAGTCCAATTACTGGTAGCCATAATAACTCTAACAGAACCAGACAAGTCTCCTGCTTGAAAAGAAAAACTAAATTGAAACAAAACAAGTGGAGATGTATAAAAAACAGGCACCAATACATGAGTATAAACCGGTTCATGTAATCTAACAGCCTAATCAACTTAGAGTCTCCAAGTGTGAAGCAAAATGCCAACTCCTCCTGATTTGATCAAGCGAACCGATATTGCCAACAAGCGAGACAAGCCGCCTGAAGATAATTCTAGATATCTTTCAATCTGAATTCAATACTTCTCGCAGAGCGCGCTTGATTGATCACCACTTCTCCCTTACGCCGAAATCGAACTAGCAGCCATGCTATAACATGAGCATATAATCATTTCTCCCGTGACAGCAGAAAAACTCCCAGCTTTTATTAAAAGAGCATCTGCCTATTAGTGTAATACTGCAACCAACTCCTGGCCGATACAATTCTTACTCCGCTGCTAACTATTCTGACACAAATTTCCAACGAGGTAACCAACCAAAACTGACTCCATTTCTCTCACCTAAACAACACCCGACCCAAAAGTGAAAACCCCTAACCAACAAACTCAAACGTCTGCTCAGTACAAAATGGTTTCCAGCAACATAACTAACACCCAATACGACACCAAAACTCTGCAACAACCTAATCATGACAGTACTTTCGAAATTGCCACATCTTATTAGGTGCCCCATCCTATGAAAACTTTCGGGTTTGAAATAAACTGATTTAATGTGTAACAAAAGCCTATGATCTTTGACTTTAGCTATTTCTAAGAGATCTCCTAAATATCGAGTATGCTGGGATTTCTACATCGATCAGGGGTGCTGAAAATCTCCGCGTTCCTCCTTTTCCAAATTGTCCAAAGACACGCAAACCAAATGACGGTAAGTCTGTCTTTAACACTCTCCCGGTACTGGTGATAACTGCAAAATGATTGAAATTCTGCAATGCGGAGTTATGAGAAACATATAAGAAACCGAGCCATCTTAAGACCTCACTCCATGCATTCCAAGCTAACGAACATTCGAAGAAAATGTGAGCGACACTTTCCTCTTCACCGCTGCCAAATGGGCATGAATTTTGAGAATCAACCAAGATGCCTCTCTTAACTAGGTTATCTCTAGTGGGAATTCTGTTTTGCCACACTCTCCAAGCCAAAACCGAGACCTTCGGAGGGATTAATTTACTCCATACTGCAACCAATTCCTTATCATCCCCTACATGAGTAACCAGCCCCTCCATGATTAGTGAATATGCGTCTTTAGTTGTGTACACACTCTTGTGCCACCTCCATGAATCCTTAGTGTCGACCCTCAAGGAAACTCTTTGAATCTTCTCTACTATTTCAGCCATTCACATTTCATATTTTCTTTCTAAGCTGCTGTCCCAGATACAATTCCAAACTAAATTCCCGTCCTCAATTCTAATCGCTTCCCTCACCGTAGAGTTCTTATTGCTAGCCAGCATATGCAGCTCCGGATATGTGCTTTTTAGGGTTCTTCCTTCCAGCCATGGTTTTCCGATCCGTCCCCTACTTCTCTCACTAAATTAGAATCAAACCAATTTTGCCTAAACCTTTTTTCCTCTTTGTCTAATGATTGTAAGTCTCTCCACCACAGAGAACTAAACTTGTCAACCTTGCCTCCTCCGAATCCGATCTCCCCGTACTTACATTCTAGAATTTTGGCCCACAACGTCTTCTTTTCAGCAAGAAGCCTCCATTTCCACTTACCTAACATGGCTAAAATAAAAGCCTCTAAGTTTTTGATTCCTAAACCTCCTTTCTCCTTTTCTCTGCAAATCTTGTCCCACTGCACCCAATTCACCTTTTTTTCTCTCCATTCCTCCACCCCACAAAAATTTCTTAAACATTGATTCCAAACTAGAGATAATACATATCGGGGCTTTAAAGAAGGAAAGATAATAAACTGGTAAGGCAAACATAACTGACTTAAGAAGGAAGATACGACCACCAATTGACAACTGATTGTTGTTCCAAGATGTCAATCTGCTTCTAACAGTGTCGATCACTGGTTTCCATACGCCTTTCCTACGGTGATTACCGCCTACAACCAGCCCTAAGTATTTAAATGGAGTAAGTCCCACCTTGCAATTATGTACTGATTCCGCCTCCTCCAACCAATCAAGAAAGATATTTACACCAATTAGTGAACTCTTATGGAAGTTCACCTTTAAGCCCGACACTAATTCGAATAATTGTAAGATCGATTTGATTGCCCAAACGTTCTTCTAACTCCTTTTACCTATCACTATAGTGTCGTCGACATATTGAATGTGAGAAACTTTCACTTCACTATTCCCGAACTCATAGCCATCAAAGAGTTTTCTTTGCACACTATTGACCATCATTTGATTGAAACCTTCTGCTGCCAGCACGAAAAGAAAGGGAGACAAGGGATCTCCTTGTCTCAATCCTCTCCTTGCTGCAAATTCTTTGGTGGGGCTCCCATTTACCAATACCGAAATTTTTGATGTTCTCAAACATTCAAAGATCCAATTTCTCCATTTTTCAATGAACCTTATTCTCTCCATTATGTAATCCAAGAATTTCCAGTCCACTGTATCGAATGCCTTTTCAAAGTCTACTTTAAACATTAAAGCTTCTCGTCTCCGTCTTTTGGCATCATCTACTAATTCGTATGCTATAAGTATACAATCTCCATTTTTTCGATCCTCTAAGAAAGCAAATTGTGCTTCTGATATTACCTTATGAATCACTTTCTTCAACCTGTTTGTGATAACTTTAGCAAGCAATTTGTACATGCTTCCAATCAGCGATATGGGCATGAACTGTTTCAATTTTACTGGATTCTCTACTTTTGGGATTAATGTTATGAAGGAATTGTTTACTCCCTTAACTAATCTGTCATTCTGGTGGAATTCAGTGATGAATTTGATGAAATCTCCTTTGAGCACTTCCCAGAAATCCTTAATAAACCCCAAATTTATCCCGTCCAGACCTGGACTCTTCGAGCTGTCGCAATCCCATACTGCTCCTCTTATTTCTTCCTCAGAAAATTCAGCAGTAAGAATCTCATTATCTTCTATGATTATTCTTTTAAACTCAAAGTCTCTAAGAATAGGTCTGTTTATTTTTTGATCTTTGAACATCTCGGAAAAATGGTCAAAGATTTCCTTTTTGATTTCCTGGACGCCTGTCAGTTTTACTCCTTCTTTCTCAAGACAATTAATCTCATTACACTTCCTTCTACGTGCCACACACCTATGAGTGAATTTTGTATTTGCATCCCCCTCCTTTAGCCATCTTGAACGAGACTTTTGCCACATGATGCTTGTCTTTATTCTTGAAAGCGCATAAAGTTGTGTCGATGCCTCTCTCTTTGATTCGACCTCATATGGAGACAATTCTAAAACTTCGCCTTTTATGTCTAACTCGTTTAATATCTTTTTTGCTTCAACAATTCTTTGGTATAAGTTCGCCACATGTTTCTTGCTCCACTCTTTAAGGTACCCTTTGATTAATTTAAGTTTCTCTTTCAAGATATATCCACCACACCCTTGTATCTCCAACGATTTCCATGTTTCTTCCACAAATTTGTGATATCCTTCTAACTCTCTCCAACAATTGAACATTCGAAAAGGTTTTGGGCCCCAATTCAACTTTTTCTCGCATAACATAATGGGACAATGGCCAGAGAGACCTTTATCCAAACACCATTGGTGAGAATCAGCCCATTTAAGAATCCAATTTTCAGACACGAGAAATCTATCAATACAGCTCATGGAAGTCCCGTCCAAGCTAGACCAGGTGAAACGCCTTCCCTTTAAAGGTAGATCCAGCAGGTCTGAATCTGGAATGAAATCCAAGAAATCTTCCATTTCTGATCTTCTAAGGAAATTACCTACTCCTTTCCTTTCTAACTCTGCTCTTATCGAATTAAAGTCTCCCATCACACACCACCTTGCTTCCGGTTTCGATTTTAATAATTCACATATCTCTCCCCACAACCACCTCTTACCATTTGCATCACAAGGAGAATACACATCCAAAATATATACATGTATTCCTTCTTTTCCCGAACAGCCTTCCACCCCTAAGAAATTATTACCTCGAAATTTTGATATTTTTGCAAAAGATGCAGCATTCCACAGTATTAGCAACCCTCATGACCTTCCTTCTGCCGCCTTAGAAATGGCCCCATAGTTGTCACCCCCCACATCATTTTACACATCGATCCCTCCACCTCTACCATTTTGGTTTCTTGAATTCCAATCAAGTCTGGACTATGTTTATGGATTATTTGAAATACTTCTTTCTTTTTGATCGCTCCGCCTAGGCCTCTGATGTTATAACTAATGATCTTCATTTCTACACAATTGCTCCTGCTCCACTCCATTTCTAATACCCCTTCACTCTCTATTTTTCCCCGCTCCTCTTGCCTTCTTCGCAATCTTCTTGTCTCTAATTTCATTATTAGCCAATTTCTCCACTACTTCAGCTTCCTCCCCTTCATTGTGCACCCCAATCTCCTTACCAAATTTCCAAACTCCTTCTGATATCTCTTTAGCTTCTCCGTGCACGGAGGCCCATGCCTTAAGTTCAGCCCCAGATAATGAAATAATTTGTGGGAGAGAAGAGTTTACCTTGTTTTTTATTGAATGCCTTTTCCTTCGTGACTCCACCCTCGAAGATTTTTTCTTTAGAATGGATTTCCTTTTCTCATTTAGAATTAACATCCTTCTTTTTCTCATCTCTTTGCTTCTCATCTATGAAATGACTCCCGGGGCTTGTAATTTTTCATGTTCATCCTCTTCAATCTCAATTAAGGATTCTACATACTGCGGTCCAGTTTGCTCGTCCACGCCCTCTGATTCCAAGATTTTGTCCGGGGTTTCTGCTTGCCGGTTACTTGCTCCTGGAGCGAACTCCAAGCCCGATTGCTCTTGGACTTGCGTCGATCTTGATATAAGACCGTCTTGGTGGCGCATCTTCGATTCTTCCCTTCTAAAATTTTCTTTTCCGTTTCCCATCTCCGCTTTTATTGTGTTGTTACGTTGGGCTTCAATTCTCGGGTCGTGTCCACTTAGGCCCAAATGATTGTTGGTTCTGGCTATTTCCATTTGGGCCAGTAACTATAAATGTTGCCCAACTTTAGGGACCCAACTCTCTTTAACTTGTTCTCCTTCACTCACATTAAAAGCTATGCTATTCTCAATGAGCCCCGAACCCACTGTTCTGCCACATTATCTCTTGGATACACGTTGTTATTGATTTTTCCATGTTGGAGCTATAACATCTAGTGTCTTCCGCCACCAAGGAATTATCAGTCATTATTGCCTTGAAATTCATTTCTAATTCTTCCAAGTCTTCTGCCTCTTCATCTTCAATCTCTCTCAATGAGCACGAATCGTCCCTCTTAGAATCTTCTTCCTCAAGTTATTTGTGATTAGTTTGGGCCTTGACATGAAGATCAATCAGACATACAAAGGCTTCTTCCTCCATTTTGTTGTTGAAAACGCATTCATTGATTAGGACTTGGACTACATTATTGATAATCTCCATAGACGTTATTCTTATTAGGCATCTAGCAACGTCCAACCTTTTCTTCTTCTCTGTGATGCTATCCACCGCTATTAATCTTCCTCTACTAAGACATAGTTGTTCAAAGAAATTCTTATTCCAAGCATGAACTGGGACTCCGTAAAATCTGATCCAAGTCTGTCTCTCATTCATCAGTGCCTCCAGATACCATTTCTCTATGTTAACAAACTAGTGTTGAAAGAACTCTGTAGCTTCCTTCACTAAAGAATCGAAATCCTCATCGTCGTGGACTTTTATAAAGACTTTGTTACCTCCCAATGGAATAATTTCGATTGACAAAATCCCTACATCCATAATTTTCTGTTGTAACATTGATACTTCATCTATGTTTTGGACTTTTCCCATGTAGCCGTTTTTTGCCCACTCAATGTCTTCTTCAGCCGCCTTATATCTCAAGCCCTTCCATCTCTCTTCTGCTTCATATGTATTTATGTGATGCCCGTCATCCCTTGAGACATAGTTTCAGTTGTCCTTTTGATGATTATCGCCCCTCAGATGGTCATTCTTCACGACTTGTGCATAAGAAATGTTTTACGCTCGGAACCGTCCCCACATCTGCTCACTCTGACATGCTCCTCTATAATACTCTTTGTTGCGAACCTTCTGTGTCTCTTTTCCATCGTTCATGTTTTTTCGCTCTGTCGCACTTCAGCCAAGAGTTCCTCGTTGTTGGCACATAGTTTGTTCCTCGATCGAATCTTGATACGTTTGCCCATAGTTTATATGTTCCGAACCATATATTCCTGAGCTGCTCCTCTAATCGCTTGACCTCTGTGACCCCGTGAAACCTTGCAAAGCCAAACAGTTTCCCTTCTCTGTTCTTCTTTGGCGGTACGTACAAATCTACTATATCTCCTATTCGCGAGAGTTTCTTTTCAATATCTAATGTTGAGATATCCTCTGGAATGTTGGTGAAGTAGAATGTCGTAGTGTCCCTCTGTATGTCTTTTCTGTCGACGACCTGTCTTCTGTCTTTCTTCTTGTTGTGTTGCACGTAAATCCAACCTGTTTCTCTCTCACGTTTCCGTTCTCTCTCTATTATAATTTAATAATAAATTTAGAATGTTTAGTATTTTTGAATAAAATAAATTTCTTAAAGAGTTGGAGGCTAAAGCCGCTGTCACCACTTCTTCAGCTCAAGCCCCCACAACTTCTTTTTGGTTGGTCATGGCTTATTTGCCGCTACTAAAATAATTTAATAATAAATTTAGAATGTTTAGTATTTTTGAAAAAAATGAATTTCTTAAAGAATTGGAGACTAAAGCCGCTGTCACCACTCAAGCCTACTGAAATACTTCTATATCTAACATATATAGATGTCATACATAAGTTATTTAATAAATTTAATTTTGTTGATTTTTCTATATAAAGAATGTAACACTTATTCATAAAATAGTGCAATGCACAGGGATACTTCACCCAATTAATGATTAAAAACAAATCATTAAATTAATTAATTATAATCCATTACTACTCTTATTTATTTCTTGCCCTATTATGGTCCTTATTAACTAGAACAACCTGATAGCCGCAAACAAGTAAAATGTGTATACCATTTATAAGTACTAAATCGAACATTCCAAACTCATCAATAAAAAAACCCATCCACCTGATTACATGGACAAGAAGAACCATTTTAGAAAACGATATAAAGATATTAAATAACCAGATTAATTTAATCTAAGATGGAATCTAATCCTAAATCCTAATGATGATTGATGTCAACATTAAGTAGTACTTAAGTATCACTCCAATCTTATATGAATAAAAAATTACTGTACTTATTACTGTACCATGCAACTAAAAAGACTAATTATTGACTGCTACCTTTCACAACAGCTATATGACTATACCTTTTTACGGAAACATTAAGGAAGAAGAAGTAGAATAAAATAATTAAAAATCAAAAATCCCTTTCGTCCTTTAGCACTAACTTCCCATTCATCCATTATTCGGTGACACAGACACTTTCTCTCTCCTCTTTCTCTCTCGTCTCTCTCTCTCTGCTCTATTCTGTAACTTTTCATTTCATTTCAATTCATCATACCCCTAAATTACTCACACAAAACGCATATTCAACACAACCAACCACACAAGTCAAATCAACCATAGTTTCCTATTAATCTCTATTCATATAACTTAAATATTAAGCTCCACACAAATTAACTTTTTGCTTACTATGTTCTGGATCAGTTAACTAGCTTCAACAGATTCGTAAGTTGATTATTTCTTCAGTTACTATTCTTGTTTGAGAACTTAATGACTTATCTATGTATTTTATTTAACCTTTTTTCAGGATCAGTTCAAAGCGAAATGAATCACTGTGTTCCAGATTTCGATTTCCAAATCAACGACCATGAAGTAAACCCTGTGACTCTCTCAAAGAAACCTTCCGCTGGGTAATTATTCATTCATTTCTTTGAGAATTTGTGTTTTATTTTTCTGGAAATTAACTAAATCTCTAAAGTTAAATTCTAACAGGCGAAACAATGAGATCATGGAACTTTTATGGCAAAACGGTTCAGTCGTGATACACAACCAAAGCCACCGTGAATCTAAGAAACCGCCATCGCCGGTAACTAACACCGGCCATGAAATAACTCCTGATCAAAGAGAGATTCGATCCTCAGATGCAGAAAACTATAATATGAACCAACACTTGTTCATGCAAGAAGATGAAATGGCAGCGTGGCTTTTCGATTCGATCAATAAAGATCCTTCGATCAACACTGAAACACTTTATCATCCATCCAATGGTGTTATACTACAAGGCTCTGTAGTTCAGCCTCAGCCTGAGCAGTTACTTCAGCCACAGAGACCAACGGCTTCTCGGCCTTCGATTCATCCGGCGAGGAAGGAGAATCAAGTGTTGAGTAATAAACATAATAATTTTGCATATTTTGCCAACCACATCAATGTGCTGATGGAACCAAGTATGACTTCAAATTCCATGATTCCGGCGGTGCAAGAAACAACGATGGTGGATTCATGCGATACACCCATGATGACGGCGGAGAAAACTTATTCAGCTACGAAGCTATCCGAAACAACCACGAGCACCACGTACACAGACTGCATAAGTGTGAGTGTTAGCACTGCCGAAAAAGCGGCGGCATATATTGGATGTGGTACTGCAAGCACTGCTAAAACTACAACTACTAATGGAGTAAGAGAGAAAACGATGTTGGATATTACAATGACGTCATCTCATAACTGTTCAACTGGGAGTGGTGATTCGATTCAGAGAAAACTGGAGTTAGAGCGAAAGAGGAAAAGTAAAAATCGTGTATCAGACAAATCCGAGTTTCAGAGTCAGGTCAGTAAAATTCTTTTACGTGTTAGTCGGCTCTTTCTTTCTTTCTGGTAAATAATCCGATATATTCGGAGAATTTAATCGAGTATATACCATCATCCAATTGTTTGAATTTATTTATTATAATATATTTTTTTTAATTTGAGCTAAATTTTTGCCTAAAATTTCGTATCCAATTAAAAGTTACTGCTATCAATACATTTATTTATTTTTCAGTGTTTCATGTTCTTTATGGTTATCTTACTGAGTAGTGACTTTGATTTGCGTGAACGGACCTATTTACATTTAATTCAGCGTCGATGTATCGAATTCAATTCTGAATCCAATTTTTTGGTGCGCGTGTCCCATAACTTTTTACTGTTTCAGTCCTATTCTCTCTCTTTGAAACCACGAAACCTAAAGCGGTTAAACAATACAATGCCACGTGTAAAGAGAAAGATTCAAAATTGTTGATCATGTTTTGGATGGATGGAGCGGTTTTTAGGTGCAGAATGGGACTTTACTCTCACTTTCTCTCTCAAAAATAGTCCAAATTAATTAAGCTGTCACTGCTACTTTTCATGGACCAAATAGTACTAGTACAATGTAACAGAAAATAATGATATAATAAAAGAGAGAAATAAAATATTTTTTTATTTCTAAATTTAATTCAAGTAATGTTATAAAAAAGTATTAATGCATGTGAGCTGAAGAAAGATATATTATAGAACTACAAATATAAACGGTAGGTCTTATAATTAAAGACATGTGAGTAGAATTTAACTAGATTTACCATATTTGATAGTTTTAAATATAAGTAAAATTACTTACTAAAAAGATATAAGCAACTATTTCCATCAAATAAGATCTTATAACTATTTTTTTAAATAAATAGAATTAAATATAATTTTTTTTTAAATTTCAAAATTAGAATTAAAATTCGGAGTTCTTTCTTCAAAGAATTAAATTTCAAAAGAAATGAAAATTTCGAATTAAAACTAACATTTTGAGTATTTTTTAAACAAAATTTTATAACGTTCTAAACATTTTTGTAAAATAATTATTCAAAAATATACATTTGTTAGTTTTAACAACAAGATTAAAATTACATGATAATAATTTTTGTAAGATTTAAAACATCTCATTTTTTTACAAGAATGATCAAATACAAAATTTAATAACTTTATAAGAATAAAAACATATTTAAACCGTGCAATAGGTTAGTTTTACTTATACTCCTTTTATTTCCATATATACTCTCCCGTTCTTAAATATATACTAAAAATTTGTCTTGATAAATAAAAGTCTCTTTAATATATTATTTGATAGATTTGTTGCTTCTTTTCTAATAAAAACAAAATTATTAACGTTAAATGTTTTAAAATATGAAAAATCAAGACCCTGTATACATTAAGTGTTTTTTTATTTTATTTAAAAATAAAAAGAGCTTTCAAAATTATTTTATTCAAAATTATTAACGTTGAATGAATGAATCTTTGATTATCTGCAATGTTTTCAAAAACTGAGTTCCAATCTGCCTTTTATACAAAAACAGTTAGCAGTAGCTTTGAAAGAAGCTTAACTAGCTTAATTGCTAACAAAACTCTAACTAAGCTAAACAGAAATTTAATTTACATTTGACCAAAACTTATCTACTCTATCAAGCTTGAATAACCAATAACTAACTTTGTTGGTTCGTCATTTAAGCTTGTCTTGGTCTTGTACTTTATCTCTATTAGTGTATTAATTGTGGGGTCTAACCATTTCCACGTAACCAACATAAGTTTAACAAAATGAAATGTTGCATGTGATATGACAAGTTGAAAGGCTTATGGTGTACACATGTCATGGTGCATGTTTTGCAAGGAACATTTGGTCTTTTGCATGGAAGGCAAAAGACAGGTGTCTTAATGCATGTAAGATACCTTTAACTTGCTTCTCCTATAAATAGGAGCAAGCATTCATTTTCCTTTCTCATATTGAGAAGATATTCCACTCTAAAATTTCCTTGTGTCTTTAAGCTTATATTTCACATTTCGGCTACTGCCTATTTTTTTGAGTACACGGAAGAGAAGGAAATTATGAAGGTTATTTCCTAACATTAATTAAGCTTGGCTTGGTCTTGTGCTTTATCTCTTACACCCATGAAAACAATCTATATATATTACTTGCCATAAACTAAAAGCTTTTCCTTTTTGAATGTAGGAAGGAAAAAAACAAGTTGGTGGATCTCCCTCTACAAAGAGATCCCGCGCTGCCGAGATTCATAATCTCTCAGAGAGGGTACATTCACATGCAATACATAAAATAATTTCATAATCTTATGTTCTTTTTCTCATATCTTAATTTTTCATATTGTATACTATGTGTGCAGAAGCGTCGAGATAAAATCAACGAAAAGATGAAAGCTCTTCAAGAACTTGTACCCCATTGCAACAAGGCAAACACTAAATAACTTTTCACTACCATTCTTGTATTCATTGAGTATGCTGATTTTTACTTCTGACTTCATAACTGTTTCTAATTTTGATTCGTTTTATGAATTTGATAGTCCGACAAAGCTTCAATGCTGGATGAAGTCATCGAACACATGAAGTCATTGCAGTTGCAAGTGCAGGTATGCTGGCCTCTAGTTTGTAGACCTGTTCCTAAATTCTTCTTCTCGCCTATATATACAAATTAAACCATTTTGTATTAACATATTCCTCGTCATGTACTGTGATTTGTGACAAAATATAACGTGAATTTTTCTAATGCAGACGTTGTCCATGGCATGTGGCATGATGCCGATGTTTCCTGGTATGCAGCAGTATATGCCAGCGATGAGTATGGGAATGGGCATGGGGATGGGAATGAGTTTGGGGATGGAAATGGGAATGAACAGACCACCAACAACAACAGCAATAGCTACTCCCTATGGACCACCAAGGTTCCCTATGCCTCCTTTTCATGTGCCTCATGTTCCAAATCCTGCATCACCGGAATCTTCGTCGCTAACTCATTCAGATCTCCCCGTTGACTCCCTCGGTACTCTGATTGATCCTGATCAGTCACCCATCCCAAACACTAACTTCACTGATCCTTATCAGCAATTTCCTCACCAGGTGCAGCAGTTAATGCAGGTAAAATATTGTGTCCATTATAGCAGTGTATTATTTTTAAATATGGCAGAAAGATGTTATATTTACAAGGTCTGTTTGCAAATTTGGAGTCAGGGAATGAACCTTCAAAATGTCAACAGGCCAGGTAACAGTGGGGGCCAGGATAATCCAGAAAAGCATCATGCAGGTAATTTACCAATGAAGTTTTCTCATATTAATCTATGAAACACGAGAAAAACTTGCATGGATACGCACATAAATCATTAGTGTTAGGAACAACCAATAAGAAAAGAGAAATTTTTAAATTTATTTAAAATTTAACTTCTTTTTTAATTGGATTCATGAGGTAGTTGTGATTGAGTAGGAGAGAGAAAAAAATATTTTTATTTTTTAATTAATAAAAATTCGTAATTGGTTGTTTGTAAAGCCACTTGTTATGTTTGTGTTCATGCAAGTATTTTTCATGAAACACAGACACAATCCTGACATTGACGTGGCGTCATCGGTAATAATTTTAAAAATAAATAAATTAAACATATCATAAATGTTGATTCAAGTGTCATATACCAACGTAGACACATATACTTTTTTTTCCAGAAGAGTCAGTGCTACATAACTTACGACTCATAATCGTCCATATCAACAAGGTCATTAACAATGGATTTGTGTATATTGCAGGATAGATTATCCGGCAACTAGATACCATAGCAGCTGTCATGGTGGTGGAATGTGCTAGAGCTAACATTTTAGCGGAGAGAGATCAGTAGCAAGCTAATTTAGAGTTTTAACATGGAAATTATTGCCGCCCTATTATATTATTATTATTATTATTATTATTATTATTATTATTATTATTATTATTATTATTATTATTATTATTATTATTATTATTATTATTATTATTATTATTATAGTTATTATTATTATTATAGTTATTATTATTATTATTTATTATTATTATTATTATTATTATTATTGTTATTGTATTACTATTATTGTATTATTATTGTTGTTGTTATTACAATTATTATTAATATTATTATTAATGTTATTATTATTATTATTTTACTTATGGAGCCATCATATTCTTTCTTTCCAGTTTTATTTTAGAGTAACTTTGTCAAAGGTTAGTAATTGCATAAATTTTAAATTTAACATCTGATTTTAATACATATTTTTGGAATCATTTAAAATTATTACTTAAAATATAATTTATTTTTGTAAGATTAATTGTTATGCAAAACATTATATGTACTGATACACAAGTATTCATATCTACAACATTTTAGATGTGATTAAAATAACAACTCGCAAGAAATAACATCTATGATTAATTAATAGTGTAAAAGTATATCTTTGGTTTATATCAATTAAGTTTTATTTTGTTATTAATTAAAAGGTTTAAAATTTACTAACCTTATAAAATTTCATTATAGTTGGGATATACGAACGAAATTCATAATTAAAATATAAAAAATCTAAATATATCAAGTGCAAAGTCATTATATATATAAATTAAAGTAAATAAATAAATGAAAGAAAAACTAATGTTATAAATGTCGATGCTACATACATGCAACAGATAAGAAAAATAGATTACCATAACTTCCATCCAATTACAAAGAATGTGTTTACATTAAATAAAAAGTCACAAAGTTACTCCATTTTTTTTTTAAATAAGGTTGATATATAATGGTACAAAAAGAGAGGGGGATTAGACCAAGACCCTCTCAACCAGAAGTAAAGTTAAAGAAAGACAAACCAAGCCTATTCTTTACAAAGTCAGCCCTTACAGCAAGAGGGGGAGAAGAGTAGTAAGTAGTACCAGCATATCTGTTCCCTTCTCTATAGATGTGAAAAACTGATAGGAAGATTCCTACTAAACTATGAAATTAGGGTTTTCTACACTACAAGGGAAAGAACATTAAAATTGACTAAATAAAATAAAGGAAAATAAAAGACTTTTTCATTTGATTCTTGATACCTAATGTCTCAATGAGACTACAATATATAATACTTCTAATGGATAATAAACTAAGGCCCAAATATTAATAAGAGCCCACTAAATAACAATGCATAAAAACATTAATATAAATTCTTAATTAACTTAAATACTATTTACTCTCTATCATTGCCACGGGGTCCACTTGAACCTTGTCCTCAAGGTTCTAAAATTATTCCTTAATTGTACTGCTACACTTCTTGAATTGAGAGGAGAGATGTGGTGTGACAATTGCAAACAACGAAAAGTTGGAATGAAACATGTGAGTCTTGCTTTGTTACCAGTATCATAGCCAACACCAACTAATTTTGAATTTAGTGAAATCAATTGAAAAGTGAAAGTGGAATATAGCTGGCAACCCACATATGAGAGAAATCACGTGACATAGCTGGCAACCCACTGTAGTACATAGTAAATAGAGAGAGCACATGGGAGAGAGAGTGTCGGACTCCGAGACATCATTAGACTGGATAATACTAGATGATAATAGACAACTATTTCCTTTTCATTCTCAAATTAGTAGCAATTCTCAGCTTGTATCTTCTCCCTCACGTTCTTTTTCATCTTCTTCTTTTCTTTCACTTTTTTTTTCTTTCATTTTCTTCTTCCTTCCAATTTTTTTATTTTCAATGATAGAAAAAAGTGTTAAAGACTTTATTCCTTGTGATAGTATATATTCCGCCGGGATCAAAAGGAAAAATAAATCTACCATGAACATTAATATATTGAAAAGAGAAAGTGCTGAAAAACCAAACTGTGAGTTTCGGTTGTGGTGAGCAAGGAGTCGGTTTGGACGAATCCGGTAGCTTAGGTGGTAACACTGTTGTTTCTACTGGCAATGATTCTATTTTCCCCGATGATAATGTTTTCTTTTCCGACAATGGATATGTTTTCGTCGGAGATGATAGTGGAATTTCTTTTGGAGAAAACGACTGAGAAGTCATCGGAGTTGCCGGAAATTTCGTCGGAGAAGACGCCGGAAATTTCACCGGAGTTATCGCCGGAAAGTTCGTCGGAAAAATTCCATGTGAACCAAAACTTTCTTTTTTTGTTTGTTCTTTTGTCTGTTTTTCTGCATACCTCTTGAACATATATTTTTCTTTGAATTTTTCTTGTGTCATTTTGAATGAATTTGAAAGATTTTGGATTTGTTCTTTCAACTCTTCTCTAGATCTGTTTGAGATTTGATGAGTTTCGGTTATATATTGTTTTAGAATTTCTAACTGGTGAAGTGTTTCTGGTTGTGAAAAGAAATTTGGAGATGAGGATAGTTGTTCAGGTGGAGCAGAAACAATGGGTTGTTGTTGATGGTATGGGATGTATGGAGTAAAGGGTGAAAATGGAGGATATGAGGTTGGATAATAAAATGCAGGGTATGAGTTTATGGATGGTGAATATGGGTTAGATGATAAAGGTTGTGTGGTTGAAACAGTGGAATAATAAGGATGGATTGGAGGAATGCTCCGATGAAATGGGGGTGTGAAGTTGGAATACTCCATGGGAGAGATTGAGTGCAAGAATGAAAGCACCAATTGATAGGAAGATTCCTACTAAACTATGAAATTAGGGTTTTCTACACTACAAGGGAAAGAACATTAAAATTGACTAAATAAAATAAAGGAAAATAAAAGACTTTTTCATTTGATTCTTGATACCTAATGTCTCAATGAGACTACAATATATAATACTTCTAATGGATAATAAACTAAGGCCCAAATATTAATAAGAGCCCACTAAATAACAATGCATAAAAACATTAATATAAATTCTTAATTAACTTAAATACTATTTACTCTCTATCAAAAACGATAAAATTTCAGTGAGAAACTAAGTAGATACAATTCAACCATCTAGATCTAATCGCCCATTTCTCGCTCAATTTAATTTATAGTTTCGGAAGTTGATTCTTTAAATTTCAAAATGTTATGGATTTTTTATATTATGTTCCAATTTTAAAATGCCTACATGTCTATTTTACCACTTATGTAGATGATCATTACTTCTAGTCCTAACGAGTCATAGTTTTGTATTTTTAAAAAAATAAATAAAACAAGTGTTCGTTTCATTAACAAGAAATGAATTGGGGTCAGGTTTGTAGGTTCTTCCCATGTGATTTTGAGTAGTGAATGTCGTTGACTGAAATTTCAGATTGGGAAGAATTTGATAGAGCAAAACACACTATTTTCAATCTCTGCTGCACTCTTCTACTTGATGACAGCTCATAAGGAGTGAGACCAAGCTTTCGATATAGTAGATTAGTCATTTCACGAGTGTGGGTCGATTTTCAAAGCCTAATTGAACCAATTCATTGCTTAATTGAAGGCAATTTCTTTTTCTATCATTACCGTCGCATTTGAAAATCTAAAAATGTTTTTAATTTTTAAAAAAAAATATATCTGCGGATATTTTTATGGTGAATTCGAAGATACTCCCTCCGTCCCAAAATAAGTGTCACATTTACTTTTTAGGTTCATTGAATATTTAATGTATCTAGTCTGTATAGAGACCAAATACATTAAATATTCAATGAATCTAAAAAGTAAATGTGACACTTATTTTGGGACAGAGGGAGTACATATTTAGAATATTAGTTTTGGAGATGTATCTCTGAAAATTTCTCTGCATGCAATGTGGGAAGATTATATTTTCTTAACTCGAAGTCATTTAAATCAAACTAACAGTATCATAATTTATAATTTAATCCAAACATTAACATCTCAAAATAAGATAATGTATTAATTAAAAGACATGTCATAATATTATAAACATAGTTCTCAAAGCATGGAAAATATTAGTAAAACATATGAAAATACATAAAAAGCATAACCTACTGTACGTCTAATCCTAACCTCAAACTTTATGTCATCTCTCGTAATCCGCATAATATTCTGACAGACCGGAAACACATATTCAACGACATGGTCATCCTTGACCTGCTCATTCTCCATGATCTCCTCATGAGAAGGTCTAAGTGAACGTCCAGAAACGTCTGGTGTCATGAAAAGGAGTGACACATAATAGAACCAAGTCATGTAACCCTCAACATAATGTCACTAACTTGTGACTGATATACTTTAATACTCATCTGGTACCCGTTGACTCTCGTAATCCGCCAGTATGTCATCAAGATCTTTGCGGACGATGTTGAAAGAGCAGTCATGAAGGAGGATCTCAAAATGATCTACACAAATTCAAACTAACGCATACATCGCTCTGGAAGATATCTGTACATCAAATTACTTCCCCATGCCAGTCATCCGAAGTAATATGAAATAGGGTTGAGTGGCGTATGGTGTCCAGTCGATGTCATCATGATGTGTTCTGTCAATATACACCCAGACTAGACGTACACCATCATTATGAGGCAAGGCTGAAGTATCTGATGACACTCTAGAACCAATCATCTTGAGGCTGATAAAGCTTGTGAATCTTTCTAGCATGGTTAACATATTTCGAACAACCGTGTTCGTAAAAAAGTAAATATAACAATATCAGTCGAGTTGAGTTTGGTTAAAGCAGAAAAATAACAATCGTTAACAAATATATTTACCCGGCCCAAACATGTGTAGTAACATGGTCTCGATAGTATATCAGTAATAAGGTGTTAATGACCCTCCATGAAAAAGGCGTGCAAATGGAGGGGGCAATCACGGGCAATAGAAGCTTCCTCCTGGTGCACATGAGCCTGGGATCAGAAGCCCTGTGAGAGGCGACTTCTAGAACTTGATGGTTTACTGTCGTGAGGCCTATGGACGATTCCACGCATAGCTCTAGCCTGTTCATTTTGAAGAGCCCTCTCGCGACGAGCGGATGCGATTAGGGTTTCACAACCGAGCCTCATTCTGTTGCTGTTTGCAACCATTCTCTGGAAAAAATAGAAAAAAGTCATTAGTTTGAAATTCTGTAGCAGGAAGAACCAAATTCAGAGATGCATCTCCGAAAACCATAAATGACCATTTTGGAGATGCATCTGCAAAAGAGCTTCGTGTTTTGCTTCAATGGCAGAAACATTTCCTAATCTTACCTAACAACGCAAAAAGTATCCAAATCATAATTCATGTCTATAACATTACCTATTTTGAAATCTAATACTACCCAATGCATTAAAAGTAAACTATTTTACCTAATACATTAATCAAAAGTCAAAATTTTAAATGAAAAACTTACTCTAAAAAGTGTTAATAAGGATAAATAATGTTCAATGTAGTATGTGGAGTGAGTTGGGATTGATAAGATTGAAGTAGAGGTTTTTCTGTTGCTTGAAAAATTGACTGAGCAATGTTGCTCACGAGCTCCAATGGGAAAAGAAAAAGATTCAAAAAATGAAGAAGAAGGAGAGGAAGAGCCTAGCACACGTTATATATACACTAAAATACTTTCGAAGATGCATCTCTGAAAATTATCCTTAATTTGAAAGTAAGGGTTAATTCGAAGATGCATCTACGAACAAACTCTAAAACACATTCGGAGATGCATCTCCAAATTAAATTTTGTCATAAAAGGAGAGCTCAACAATTTGCGCTTATTTTGTGGGAAAATTGTGCGTTCAAAGATGCTTTTCCGAAAATTGGGAGCATTTTTTACTTTTTGCTATGAATTCGGAAGAACATACAAGGGTGGAAAAAGAAAT
Organism: Vicia villosa; assembly: GCF_029867415.1. Taxonomy (NCBI): domain Eukaryota; kingdom Viridiplantae; phylum Streptophyta; class Magnoliopsida; order Fabales; family Fabaceae; genus Vicia; species Vicia villosa. Next base: position 157,810,483 of record NC_081180.1, read on the forward strand.
TATCTAGTTGAGTCTGTTTAAATACATGTAAATATCAAACTAACCTGTATAACCGTGAGTGATTGGTTCAATCTTCTAATTTAAATTGAAATTCATGTGAGCCCATTTATTCATTGGCGTGGAATATATATATATATATATATATATATATATATGGGGACGTATCAAATAAGAACTTTGGTTATTATGAGACCTGAGAACTTTTAATAATAACCGTACGATTTAAAATCAATGCCTCAGATTTTACTACAATTTTAAAAACAATAATTAATAGATAGATTCTAATTTAAATACATATCACATCAATACATATCTGAGCATTCATTTTAAATCGTACTGTTGTTATTAAAAGGTCTCATTCTCATAATAATAAAAGTTCTCATTTGATACGTCTCATATATATATATATATATATATATATATATATATATATATATATATATATATATATATATATATATATATATCAAATTGTATTTATTATTATTATTATTATTATTAAAATATTTAAATAAATCATTTTTAAAATATAAGTTATTATTTTATTAAAAAATATAAGATAAATTATATATTATAATTATTAATAATATTATTATAGAATTATAAGTTTAATATTATTTATGTTGTTGGAGGACTTTTTATTACTTTAGTTATAGTTGTTATTATTGGACTTTTTACTGTTGTTGTTTGATTTGTTATTGTTTTAAATTGTGTTTATTTTAAAAAAGTTGAAGAAAAAAACTAATATTTTATAAACAACTCACAAACTCAATTCAAATTAACCCATGAATCGACAAGTTAGTTCATTTTGTTTTGATTATAAAATTGCGGGTTGAATAATGAATCAAACCCATTATAAGTTGAACAGGTCCGGAAAAAGGTCATGTCAAACCTAGTCCAATCAAACACTTGTGTACACCCCTTATAGTAGACGTGATAATAAAATGTATACTCGTTCAAACATGCAAAGTCAAGCCTTCAATGAAGATGATTTTGATAAAGACAATCCATTTTGTAAAGACAATGATCAATGCTAAAGAATGGACGATGATACTTTGATGGCTCAATAATGGATGGTTGAAAAGGATGGTAAATATGGTCTTTCATATTTATATATAACCTTAAGTGCGCAATCCATTTAAATCAATCCATGACATAATATAAAAACTCGTGACTTTTAATTTTTGTACTTAGAAATTTTCAAATCCTTTTAAACTGAAAATACCATTTTTCCAAGCCAGACAATCGATTGTCATTAAGGGAATTTCTAAATATTTTAAGTATGACAATCGATTACATGGGATGCACACTCGATTATCACATGTTTTAAATTTAAAATTTTCAAACTTTACATGTAAGTTATTGAGTGCACCTAAGAGGTGGCGAATTAGGACATTGAAAATTTATCCGGTTTCAGAATACTTGTTCTTATTTTTCTAGTTTGGCGCAAGAGTTTATAAATGTGTTTCTTTCTTTTCTAGTTTATGATTTGTGATGAAAGCTGTAAATGCGGAAAAGTAAAAAAACACAAGGATGTATCCTGGTTCCCTTCACAGTCCGAGAGTACTTCAGTATCCTTTCAACACGAAAGAGATTTCACTATTGTTAGATATTTGTACAAGGCTAAACCCAAACTTCTTCTATAATCTTATAACAACGAAACCACCAAGAACAATCCTTTTGGATCAATCAAGTATATTCCTCTCACTTTCAATCTCTTGCTTCCAATAATACTGGATAGCAAGGAACAACCAAACAAGTAGAACAAGAAAATAACTATTTCCTTTCTACTCTCTTGTTTTCAACAATGTTGAAAATAAGGAATGCAACCAAATCTAGAAATTATTTTGAATAGATAAGTTTGTAGTAATTATCACTCTAAGTGATATATCAATGTAATTGATCTTCCCTTCCAATGATAATAATTCACAAGTACTAAGGTGTTAGATTGCTCAAGTACTTTCTGGTTTGAATGATGTGAAAATATGTAGAAAATATCTTGAATAAAAGTTGAAAACTTGAAAAGTGAATTATGAAAATTCTAATAAAAATAACATGAACAAATGTTAAGTTAAAATGAAAAGGTTTCATGAAGAGGTGCAAGAAAATGTGATAAAAAAGTTGTTGTTTTTTCAAATTGTTAAGTCGTTTAAAATAGCCACTTGACTTAACAAGTTCGCAGTAATTTTCAAATTTAAAATAATGTTTCAGAATGTTGTAAATTGTGGTGATTTTTGTACTGTTACGCGGGGGGGTGTCAAAATGCCATAATTTATAAAAATCTGAATGTTTGAAAAAATTGAAAAATTAAAAAAAATATTGTCTAAATATTTGACTCATCCATATGCAACATCTATTGATTTATCCAAGTTAATAGATTATATTTTAAAGTGATTTAACATGGTTAAAACAAAGAAATAAATTTTCCAATGCATAATTAAAAAATAAGCTTTTTATGCATGATAATTTTGAGAACTTGAACATCTAAGACTTTAGGTAAATATTATCATTATACCTTCTTGAAATGCAATAGCTTGAATCCAAAGTCTTGAATCATGATGCTTTAACTTTGAAATGTGATTGCTTGAATTTGAACATGATGCTTTATCTTTGAAGTTCATATTTTCCTTCTTCTCACTAAGATATTTGTTTTTATCAAAATATATTCATCATAGAGATTTGTCTTGATTCAAAAAGGTGTGTGTTGCCTTCTTTAAGCATTTTTTCCATTTAAAAATTACATATTATCATAATTTCTTCAAGAGATTTGTCTTTATTCAAAAAGGTGTGTTGCCATATAAATGAAAAGCATTTTTTTCTATGATTAAAATTCACCTCTTTCAAAAAAAATCCTGAATATTTCATTGCATCTGTCAATTTTCATTTTTTTTAGAACTGTGCATTATCTTTCATATTCAAGTAAAAGTAATAGTTCTTGAACACTCAAAGTTATATATTATGATATACAATATTTTGAAAGGAAATAAATTCTACTGGTAGGATTTATACTATTCTATTGCACTAAAACTTACCATTATCAAATATTAGTAAAAACTCAAATATTTATGTTTGTAACTTGTTTTCTAGGATTGTTGGAAACAAGAAGTCTAGAAAGAAAAAGTGGTTTTCTTTCTCTGTGTTGTAAAATTACAAGGTGGTTTGTCATAGTGATTAAGTTAAAGCTTGTGTAAAGAAGGTAGGATTGAGCTCGTACAAAGTTCTAACTATATTGAAATCTCTTACAGTGTACAAGTGGACTAGATTTACTATGAAAGTGTGAGGGAGGCTAGTATAATTTCTGGTGTTTTTACTTTTTACAATTTACTGCTTTCATCACCTAACCATAAACCAGAAAATAAAGAAACATGCAACTCTTAAAACCAATTTTTTTAAAGTACCTAATTCATTCCCCTCTTTGGTGCACTATGTACTCACATATGGAATCTGAGTTGGTTACAGGTAATTTGTTCCTAAATACCTAGAATGACTTCCGCAAATCCAGTTTTTAGAGACAATGCCATTAATAATAAGCCTCGTTTTTTCTGTGGTGAATACTTTTATTTTTGGAAAATCAGAATGAAGGCAAAACTTGAAGCGTAGGGAGATGAAGTTTGGGATGCTGTAGACAATGGTATGTTTATTTCTATGAGTGTTATCAACGATGTTGGTACACCCAGAATTAAAAGTATTTGGGCCAAAGATGATAAGAAGAAAATACTCTATGACTAGAAAACAATAAACTTGCTTCAAGATGCACTAAGCATGTATGATTTTTCAGGGTCTCTCAATGCATCATTACTAAATAAATATGGGATACGTGTGTGGTCACTCATGAAGGAACCTGAATGCAGCATGTATCATTTTTGCCAAAATTGGGTTCGAAGATGTATCTGCGAATATTTTTGTGGTATATTCGAAGATACATATCCAGAATGTCAGTTTTCGGAGATGCATCTCCAAAAATTTCCTGCATGCAATGTGGGAAGATTATATTTTTTTTAACCCAAAGTCATTTTAATCAGACTAACAGTGTCATAATCCATAATTTAATCCAAACATTAACATCTCAAAATAAGGTAATGCATTAATTAAAAAAGCATGTCATAATATTATAAATATAGTTCTCTAAGCATGGAAAATACTAGTAAAACATATGAAAATACATAAAAAGCACAGCCTATTGCTTACGCCTAATCCTAACCCCTAATTCTTCCTCTACATCCGGTAACCCAGGGTATTCCGTGCCTCAGTAGGAATGGAACGTGTTAGGGAAACCACATCATCACCACCTCTTTCAAATAGCCTAGACTTTATGCCCTCTCTCGTAATTAGCATAATATTCTGACATATCGTCAACACATCAACACCGTGGTCATCCCTGACCTTCTCATTCTCCATGATCTCCTCACCAGCATGTCTAGGTGAACGTCCAAGAACGTTGGGTGTCATGACAGGGAGTGACACATAATAGAACCAAGTATAGAAAGAGAAAGTGAAAGTGGTTTTCTTTCTCCGTGTTGTAAAATTAGAAGGTGGTTTACCTTGGTGATTGAGTAAGAAGCTTGTGTAAAAAAGCTAGGGTTGGACTTGTAATTTTTTTAGCTATATTGAAATCTCTTACAGTGTGTAAGAGGACTAGACGTACTCTCAAAGTCTGAGGGGAATTAGTATAATTTCTGGTGTTCTATAGTTTTTGCAATTTACCATTTTTATCACCTAACCATAAACCATAAAATAAAGAAACATGCAACTCTAAAAACCAAAAAAAATTAAAGTGACTAATTTACCCCTACCTCTTAGGGGCACTATATACTTACAAAACATGCCTCGTGTTGAGGGAGAAAATCTGTTTTAGTAAACTTCGTGTTTTCTCAAATTTTAAATGATAGAAATGAGACGAATAATGGGGACATCTTGATCCGTCCTCACACCTGCCCCTTGATAATTTAAATATTAAATGTTTGACTAATATTTTGATTTTTTGATTTTTACTTTATTATTTGAAATATAAGTTTGGAAATTTTCAAGATTATTTTAGTTTATCATTTCTAATGTATATTAATGTTTGTTGTAGTTCAAGACGCATTATGAACTTGAAGAAATGAACTATTTATGCAATATCACTTAACTTTGTTAGTTAGCCACTTATGAATTTCTTGTAACGCCATGTAGGTAATGAGAAACCTAGTTGATTGTGCAACATCTATTAGTAAACCCTAGCTTGATTAGAATCATATCTTAGGATGTATAACATCAATATGGATAATAATATGCATCCTTGTGATGGGATGGTAGTTTTTGGTTGTAATTCATATAAAAGATGGGCATGTTTTAATACATGATCACAACTATATAACGTGACAAGTAGAACTAAAGTCTCATAGAGTTATAGTTGGAAGTTAATTATTCAAAAACTATGATCAGTGTGGGGTACCGGTGTGGTCATGTTCTATGAGTTATATAGGGATATGTGATTAGTATGGAGATTCTATAGTGCATGTGATGTGTAATTTTATCTTGATAATAAGTTGAGAGAAGTTGAATATATCTGAAACTTTCCTTTAGACACGATTTACTGACAGCTGAGTTGGGCAAGTGTATAGTCTAGTTGACCTCAGAGGGAATTATGGCATTAGAAAGGACCCCACTGAAATTATTGTCGCATCCCATGTTGTTTATGTTTGTTATAGCTAAACAGGTGATAGAAAAGGGAAAGAAAATGGTTGTTTAAAAAGGGATTGATGACTAGATATCTATTTAGTTTATCTTTTGATGTGTACTAATGTTTTGTTGTACTAAGAGCATGTTTATTGTGTACTAGTTGTGTTGCATTTATACTATTTTGATGTATACAGTATTGAAGATAATACCATAAGTTATTATTCTAGACTCTTAAAACACTAATACCGTAAGTTATTATTCTAGACTCTTAAAACATTTGGGTGTTATAGTTGGTATCAGAGCAAGTCGGTCCTAGATCTTTCCATGAATCATTAGCAGCAATTGAGAGTCCTCTATGGGCGTTAACTATGTAATTCTTATTATCATATCATTAGGTATTAAGTCTTAGCAACTTTATATTTATGTGTGAGAAGCAGTATCATATGCAACAACACCACCAAACAAAGATGCAACACCAAGACTAGGATTTCATGATGAAAATTATCCAAGTGTGTGTACATATATATAATTTTAAATTCGTAACTCGAATTGAATATCATTGGGTGTAAACGGATTGTATCGGATTGGCTTCGAAGATGATTGGATTGAATTAAAATAAGGATTGAGTTTATTTGGATGAGTGGGATTGCGGATTGACATGTACCCATAACTCCCATAACGGGGAACTATTGCCCCCCCGGCCCTTAATCATCCACCCATAGAAAACAATTGGACCTATGTAAGGGAGGGAGCTTCACTACACTAGTTTGTCTCTCATGTTCTTCATGTTTGACTATGAATCATACTCAACACAAATATAACTCATTTTTATAAAATTAACTTATAAAATAAGAGACATCAATTTTTATAATTCTTTCAAACTTTATCCTTATGAAAAATTTATATCCACACTTTATCTTTTATCCTATGAAAACTGTTTATCCATACTTTATCTTTATTCTAAGAAGATTTAAAAAAAAATCTTAAAAAAAATTCAAGGGGTATTATTCTTAAAAAGTTTCAACGAAATTCTTTACTAAGGTAAAAGTTGAAAAATTAAAGGATAATATAAGAGTTGACAGATGTGAAGTCTCATAAGGGTAACCAATTATGAGGTGCAAGGCTTTAGATCTCTTACTCAATAGAAATACTCTTTTCACCCTTAAATTTATACCACATGATCCGCTGTAACACACGGGTCAAAAACGAGTATTTTGTAAAATGGTAGTTTAGCGGTTACGATAACTCGAATATCGTTCTCACAAGTATTCTTGATTATCACTAACCAATAGTAAATTGATTTAGGGGGGTTTATTTTAGTTTGAGATTCGATTATGAAAAACAAAGTAAATAATTGATTATCAAATAAGCTAAAACGGCTAATTTACTGATTTCGGTTCCGACTTATCATTGATTATTATAATTTCAATCTCCTAATCCATTCCTATTCGACTACAAAACTCACTTACAAGCGCAACAAATTTTATGTGATGTAAGTTCCTATGATCCGAATTAAGCAAACGAATTTAAGCCCTCGCGAATTAAGCAAACGCGAATTAATCAAACACGATAACGAATTAAGCAAATGCTAACGTGATTATAGTTAAGGATCATACAATAATCGAATTAAATCAATATACTCTATGACAATTGAATTAAGCAAACAATAATCACATAATATAATTGAACAGAATAGAAACTTGATTAAGATTATTATAACCTCAAAGTATGATGGAACCCGTAATCAGCGGATTTTGCCTTGTAATTAGTTCTCCATTACAAACGTACAAAGCTTTTCAAATTATTTCCTGAATGATGAAAAGTTATGAATAGTACGGACAAACCTAGGTGCTAGAGAGAATCAAACAATTTACAACCCAACTGGGTCAAAAACATAACTCGGGCCCAAAACTAACGACCCAAAACTAAAATAAAACTAATGCTGCAACTTTAAACGAAATTATGGGAATAAATGACTCCGTATCTGAATTTTACTCCAACACGAAAGTTGTAGCTCTTCCACTTAACTTTCCGACAATTATTAGAACGCCTCAATCGGATTCCCAGAACTCCAGTTATGATCGTTTTCGTGCAGACTGCTAAAGCTGAAAAATAAAGTGCGAAAATGAAATTAAACCAATAATAAACTAAATTAGAAAAACATTATAAAATATAAAAATAATAAAAGCAAACCATAAAAATGCCTAAGTATAAACATAAAGGAATGTGCATCAAAATGCACTGATCAAATTCCACCACACTTGAACTTTTGCACTCCGAGCAAAGTAAAATCAAAACTCAAAAGAAACACACAGCAACATTTACTCATTCTGGGTTACAAACTCTTATGCGGTTAAGGTTGCATCAATATGTACTAATCTTGCAAACTAAGGATATCGTAGGATCTCAAATTCGCAATTGTGCGGTCATAAGCCTCCTGAACACACAAACCACTTCGAATCATGCTATTATGCCAAAGCCTAATTTAATCATCCTCCTTTTTACTCTTTTTCATTCTGGCGCAATCACATTAAGCCTGTTATCTCCACACACTCATATTAAGGCTACCGGTTAGTGACTCTGATCCTTTTTTGCATGGGGTTCTGGAACTTAAGTGGTATACCCCTTTTATTCCCCAATTGTAGTTGTGGGGGATCGGACCGTAATCCTCCCTACCAAGTTCAGCACCAGAAATCATTGAACCAACTAACAAAGAGTCTTATTTTGAACTTTTTCTTTTGAAGGTTCCACAACCGTTGGGTTAAGTGACCGGGTGAGGGTCACCAAACTTAGAAGGTGCATTCCCTTTTTTTTTTTTTAAACTTGGATCACTCACTTATTTTCATCGGCCTCCTTACGTAGAGCATGTGTGAGATGGCGCCGACTGTAAAGATAAACTACTCAAGAGTTATTAGTGAATGATAATTCAAGGCTATGTCATAATAAGTATTCAAATTAACTTCCATATGCAGGAGACTTACGGTGTTAAGACGATACCGATCTTGTGAACTTTTCCCAAGTCTCCACAACTAACCACAAATTAATCTATAGCCTAAAACTTTAAAAAATATACTTTTTTTAATAACTGAAAACAAACAAAAACAAAAATTGAAAGAAAACTAAACGAATAAATGATTCCCTCCCCCAAACTTAAGACATACATTGTCCTCAATGAAAGAACATAAATATAAAATAAGAGTGAGAGAAAGGAAAGAACACACCCGAGAAATCAAGGAGGATAACTGATCACATAAGCAGCTTTTCCCAAAGAGAGATCTTCTACATTCTCTTCTTCCAAAGTGGGGCTCTCATGGAGTAGCTTTGGGTAATGCTCATCGCCCTTAAAAAGTGGTTTAGCTCTTTCGCCTTTTATTCCAGGATCAAAGAATGTTCTTCTAAAAGTAAAAGTGTCAAATGGGCACGTGAAGGTGCTCTCATCTTTCACAACATCAAGGAACCAAAGGTAAAGGGGCTGCCTCGCTATTTTTGCTACATCTTCAAGTGAGATCCTATACACACACATGGACGAACTAATATCATAAATGTCATCCAAGGTCCATCCAATTCCTTTCTTATGCTTCTTCAAAACCTGCAAAAACTTACTTTCTTGATCAAAATAAAGTTTAGAAAAAATTATAACCGGAAGTTTTTCATTCATCTCTAAATAAGCATATTTAAGATTTTTAGAAATTGGTTTCAGCTCTCGGGAAGGTGGTTGTTCAATGGATGGTTTGTTCCGGGCAGCCGGGGTGTCGAGAGCTTCATCTACATGAAAAACTTCATTTGCAACCTCATCTGTAGTAAGAATATCAACTTGTAAGGCAACCTCAATTTCAGCACAAACAGAGCAAATTTTAGTGTCAGTATAAACATCACAAGAGTAAACATCATCAAAACCAAACAAAGATGGAAAATCATCTGCAAACAAATCAGTACAAGTATCATCAACAGTTTCAGAAAGCAAATCTATTTGAAAAACAGAATGCTCTTCCAAGGGTTGTTGGTTTGATCCTTGAGCTTGCTGCATGACATTCATCAAAGTGGCAAGCTGTCCAATCCGTGTTTGCAAAGTATGGAGAGTAGAATCTATTTGCTGTTGATACTGAAGATTATTTGTAGCCATTTGTCTGACAATATCCTCTAGTGAAGGTTCGGAAGGTGCAGAGCACACAACCTGAAATTCCTTCAGATGCTTATGCGGATCCTCGCCTGCAAAACCATTAAACCTATGCAACAAATGTGTTAAACCATATTTCAATTCAAAAGGTGCATCAGCCGCAGGATAATCAATACATAAACCATTATAGTTCACATTAGGAATAGCCAACTGCATCAAAGTTCTTTGTTCAGCCATGGTTTCAACAAACACAGAAATACCAATTATGTCTCATACAGGAAGAAAGAAATAGAAAGAAGGAAAACGATTAAAATAAATTTGGAAAAATATAAAAACACGAAATTTAAACTAATTAAGGCAAATACGAATTTTGGGAATTTTTTTGGAATTTTCTGAAACTATGAAAACAGAAAATAAATCGTACAAAATAGAAAAATAACGAATTTGCGATTTTGGGGGCCAAAATCCTTTAGATATCTAAAGGTGTACTATTTGCCGATTTTTTTTCTGATATTTAGGGAAAATTTCGGAGCAAATCGAGACAGTAGCTTCCATAGGATGAAAAACTTATCAATGTATTGTAGCCGGTATTGCAACCCTGAAAATCAACAAACACACCACAAAAAAAAACAAGAAAAATCCTAGAAATAACACTATACCTATGACTCTAATATCGGTTAATAACAACAAGAATCCCCGGCATCGGCACCAATTTGATCCGCTGTCGCACACGGGTCAAAAACGAGTATTTTGTAAAATGGTAGTTTAGCGGTAACGTTAACTCGAATATCGTTCTCACAAGGATTCTTGATTATCACTAACCAATAGTAAATTGATTTAGGGGGGTTTACTTTAGTTTGGGATTCGATTATGAAAAACAAAGTAAATAATTGATTATCAAATAAGCTAAAACGGCTAATCTACTGATTTGGGTTCTGACTTATCATTGATTATTATAATTTCAATTTCCTAATCCATTCCTATTCGACTACAAAAATCACTGACAAGCGCTACGAATTTTATGTGATGTAAGTTCCTATGATCCGAATTAAGCAAACGGATTTAAGCCCTCGCGAATTAAGCAAACGCGAATTAATCAAACACGATAACGAATTAAGTAAACGCTAACGTCATTATAGTTAAGGATCATACAATAATCGAATTAAATCAATATACTCTATGAAAATTGAATTAAGCAAACAATAATCACAAAATATAATTGAACGGAATAGAAACTTGATTAAAATTATTATAACCTCAAAGTATGATGGAACCCGTAATCAGCGGATTTTGCCTTGTAATTAGTTCTCCATTACAAACGTACAAAGCTTTTCAAATTATTTTCTAAATAGTGAAAAGTGATGAATAGTACGGCCAAACCTAGGTACTAGAGAAAATCAAACAGTTTACAACCCAACTGGGTCAAAAACATAACTCGGGCCCAAAACTAACGACCCAAAACTAAAATAAAACTAATGCTGCAACTTTAAACGAAATTATGGGAATAATTGACCCCGTATCTGAATTTTACTCCAACACGAAAGTTGTAGCTCTTCCACTTAACTTTCCGACAATTATTAGAACGCCTCAATCGGATTCCCAGAACTCCAGTTATGATCGTTTTCGTGCAGACTGCTAAAGCTGAAAAATAAAGTGCGAAAATGAAATTAAACCAATAATAAACTAAATTAGAAAAACATTATAAAATATAAAAATAATAAAAGCAAACCATAAAAATGCCTAAGTATAAACATAAAGGAATGTGCATCAAAATGCACTGATCAAATTCCACCACACTTGAACTTTTGCACTCCGAACAAAGTAAAATCAAAACTCAAAAGAAACACACAGCAACATTTACTCATTCTGGGTTACAAACTCTTATGCGGTTAAGGTTGCATCAATATGTACTAATCTTGCAAACTAAGGATATCGTAGGATCTCAAATTCGCAATTGTGCGGTGATAAGTATCCTGAACACACAAACCACTTCGAATCATGCTATTATGCCAAAGCCTAATTTAATCATCCTCCTTTTTACTCTTTTTCATTCTGGCGCAATCACATTAAGCCTGTTATCTCCACACACTCATATTAAGGCTACCGGTTAGTGACTCTGATCCTTTTTTGCATAGGGTTCAGGTACCTAAGTGGTATACCCCTTTTATTCCCCAATTGTAGTTGCGGAGGATCAGACCATAATCCTCCCTACCAAGTTCAGCACCAGAAATCATTGAACCAACTAACAAAGAGTCTTATTTTGAACTTTTTCTTTTGAAGGTTCCACAACCGTTGGGTTAAGTGACCGGGTGAGGGTCACCAAACTTAGAAGGTGCATTCCCTTTTTCTTTTCTTTTTTTAAACTTGGATCATTCACTTATTTTCATCGGCCTCCTTACGTAGAGCATGTGTGAGATGGTGCCGACTGCCAAGATAAACTACTCAAGAGCTATTAGAGAATGATAATTTAAGGCTATGTCATAATAAGTATTCAAATTAACTTCCATATGGAGGAGACTTACAGTGTTAAGACGATACCGATCTTGTGAACTTTTCCCAAGTCTCCACAACTAACCACAAATTAATCTATAGCCTAAAACTTTCAAAAATATACTTTTTTTAAGAACTGAAAACAAACAAAAACAAAAATTGAAAGAAAACTAAACGAATAAATGATTCCCTCCCCCAAACTTAAGACATACATTGTCCTCAATGAAAGAACATAAATATAAAATAAGAGTGAGAGAAAGGAAAGAACACACCCGAGAAATCAAGGAGGATAACTGATCACATAAGCAGCTTTTCCCAAAGAGAGATCTTCTACATTCTCTTCTTCCAAAGTGGGGCTCTCATGGAGTAGCTTTGGGTAATGCTCATCGCCCTTAAAAAGTGGTTTAGCTCTTTCGCCTTTTATTCCAGGATCAAAGAATGTTCTTCTAAAAGTAAAAGTGTCAAATGGGCACGTGAAGGTGCTCTCATCTTTCACAACATCAAGGAACCAAAGGTAAAGGGGCTGCCTCGCTATTTTTGCTACATCTTCAAGTGAGATCCTATACACACACATGGACGAACTAATATCATAAATGTCATCCAAGGTCCATCCAATTCCTTTCTTATGCTTCTTCAAAACCTGCAAAAACTTACTTTCTTGATCAAAATAAAGTTTAGAAAAAATTATAACCGGAAGTTTTTCATTCATCTCTAAATAAGCATATTTAAGATTTTTAGAAATTGGTTTCAGCTCTCGGGAAGGTGGTTGTTCAATGGATGGTTTGTTCCGGGCAGCCGGGGTGTCGAGAGCTTCATCTACATGAAAAACTTCATTTGCAACCTCATCTGTAGTAAGAATATCAACTTGTAAGGCAACCTCAATTTCAGCACAAACCGAGCAAATTTTAGTGTCAGTATAAACATCACAAGAGTAAACATCATCAAAACCAAACAATGATGGAAAATCATCTGCAAACAAATCAGTACAAGTATCATCAACAGTTTCAGAAAGCAAATCTATTTGAAAAACAGAATGCTCTTCCAAGGGTTGTTGGTTTGATCCTTGAGCTTGCTGCATGACATTCATCAAAGTGGCAAGCTGTCCAATCCGTGTTTGCAAAGTATGGAGAGTAGAATCTATTTGCTGTTGATACTGAAGATTATTTGTAGCCATTTGTCTGACAATATCCTCTAGTGAAGGTTCGGAAGGTGCAGAGCACACAACCTGAAATTCCTTCAGATGCTTATGCGGATCCTCGCCTGCAAAACCATTAAACCTATGCAACAAATGTGTTAAACCATATTTCAATTCAAAAGGTGCATCAGCCGCAGGATAATCAATACATAAACCATTATAGTTCACATTAGGAATAGCCAACTGCATCAAAGTTCTTTGTTAAGCCATGGTTTCAACAAACACAGAAATACCAATTATGTCTCATACAGGCAGAAAGAAATAGAAAGAAGGAAAACGATTAAAATAAATTTGGAAAAATATAAAAACACAAAATTTAAACTAATTAAGGCAAATACGAATTTTGGGAATTTTTTTGGAATTTTCTGAAACTATGAAAACAGAAAATAAATCGTACAAAATAGAAAAATAACGAATTTGCGATTTTGGGGGCCAAAATCCTTTAGATATCTAAAGGTGTACTATTTGCCGATTTTTTTTCTGATATTTAGGGAAAATTTCGGAGCAAATCGAGACAGTAGCTTCCATAGGATGAAAAACTTATCAATGTATTGTAGCCGGTATTGCAACCCTGAAAATCAACAAACACACCACAAAAAAAAACAAGAAAAATCCTAGAAATAACACTATACCTATGACTCTAATATCGGTTAATAACAACAAGAATCCCCGGCATCGGCACCAATTTGATCCGCTGTCGCACACGGGTCAAAAACGAGTATTTTGTAAAATGGTAGTTTAGCGGTAACGTTAACTCGAATATCGTTCTCACAAGGATTCTTGATTATCACTAACCAATAGTAAATTGATTTAGGGGGGTTTACTTTAGTTTGGGATTCGATTATGAAAAACAAAGTAAATAATTGATTATCAAATAAGCTAAAACGGCTAATCTACTGATTTGGGTTCTGACTTATCATTGATTATTATAATTTCAATTTCCTAATCCATTCCTATTCGACTACAAAAATCACTGACAAGCGCTACGAATTTTATTTGATGTAAGTTCCTATGATCCGAATTAAGCAAACGGATTTAAGCCCTCGCGAATTAAGCAAACGCGAATTAATCAAACACGATAACGAATTAAGTAAACGCTAACGTCATTATAGTTAAGGATCATACAATAATCGAATTAAATCAATATACTCTATGAAAATTGAATTAAGCAAACAATAATCACAAAATATAATTGAACGGAATAGAAACTTGATTAAAATTATTATAACCTCAAAGTATGATGGAACCCGTAATCAGCGGATTTTGCCTTGTAATTAGTTCTCCATTACAAACGTACAAAGCTTTTCAAATTATTTTCTAAATAGTGAAAAGTGATGAATAGTACGGCCAAACCTAGGTACTAGAGAAAATCAAACAGTTTACAACCCAACTGGGTCAAAAACATAACTCGGGCCCAAAACTAACGACCCAAAACTAAAATAAAACTAATGCTGCAACTTTAAACGAAATTATGGGAATAATTGACCCCGTATCTGAATTTTACTCCAACACGAAAGTTGTAGCTCTTCCACTTAACTTTCCGACAATTATTAGAACGCCTCAATCGGATTCCCAGAACTCCAGTTATGATCGTTTTCGTGCAGACTGCTAAAGCTGAAAAATAAAGTGCGAAAATGAAATTAAACCAATAATAAACTAAATTAGAAAAACATTATAAAATATAAAAATAATAAAAGCAAACCATAAAAATGCCTAAGTATAAACATAAAGGAATGTGCATCAAAATGCACTGATCAAATTCCACCACACTTGAACTTTTGCACTCCGAACAAAGTAAAATCAAAACTCAAAAGAAACACACAGCAACATTTACTCATTCTGGGTTACAAACTCTTATGCGGTTAAGGTTGCATCAATATGTACTAATCTTGCAAACTAAGGATATCGTAGGATCTCAAATTCGCAATTGTGCGGTGATAAGTATCCTGAACACACAAACCACTTCGAATCATGCTATTATGCCAAAGCCTAATTTAATCATCCTCCTTTTTACTCTTTTTCATTCTGGCGCAATCACATTAAGCCTGTTATCTCCACACACTCATATTAAGGCTACCGGTTAGTGACTCTGATCCTTTTTTGCATAGGGTTCAGGTACCTAAGTGGTATACCCCTTTTATTCCCCAATTGTAGTTGCGGAGGATCAGACCATAATCCTCCCTACCAAGTTCAGCACCAGAAATCATTGAACCAACTAACAAAGAGTCTTATTTTGAACTTTTTCTTTTGAAGGTTCCACAACCGTTGGGTTAAGTGACCGGGTGAGGGTCACCAAACTTAGAAGGTGCATTCCCTTTTTCTTTTTTTTTTTTAAACTTGGATCATTCACTTATTTTCATCGGCCTCCTTACGTAGAGCATGTGTGAGATGGTGCCGACTGCCAAGATAAACTACTCAAGAGCTATTAGAGAATGATAATTTAAGGCTATGTCATAATAAGTATTCAAATTAACTTCCATATGGAGGAGACTTACAGTGTTAAGACGATACCGATCTTGTGAACTTTTCCCAAGTCTCCACAACTAACCACAAATTAATCTATAGCCTAAAACTTTCAAAAATATACTTTTTTTAAGAACTGAAAACAAACAAAAACAAAAATTGAAAGAAAACTAAACGAATAAATGATTCCCTCCCCCAAACTTAAGACATACATTGTCCTCAATGAAAGAACATAAATATAAAATAAGAGTGAGAGAAAGGAAAGAACACAC
Source organism: Vicia villosa (assembly GCF_029867415.1). Classification (NCBI taxonomy): domain Eukaryota; kingdom Viridiplantae; phylum Streptophyta; class Magnoliopsida; order Fabales; family Fabaceae; genus Vicia; species Vicia villosa. Next base: position 157,826,681 of record NC_081180.1, read on the forward strand.
CCGAGAAATCAAGGAGGATAACTGATCACATAAGCAGCTTTTCCCAAAGAGAGATCTTCTACATTCTCTTCTTCCAAAGTGGGGCTCTCATGGAGTAGCTTTGGGTAATGCTCATCGCCCTTAAAAAGTGGTTTAGCTCTTTCGCCTTTTATTCCAGGATCAAAGAATGTTCTTCTAAAAGTAAAAGTGTCAAATGGGCACGTGAAGGTGCTCTCATCTTTCACAACATCAAGGAACCAAAGGTAAAGGGGCTGCCTCGCTATTTTTGCTACATCTTCAAGTGAGATCCTATACACACACATGGACGAACTAATATCATAAATGTCATCCAAGGTCCATCCAATTCCTTTCTTATGCTTCTTCAAAACCTGCAAAAACTTACTTTCTTGATCAAAATAAAGTTTAGAAAAAATTATAACCGGAAGTTTTTCATTCATCTCTAAATAAGCATATTTAAGATTTTTAGAAATTGGTTTCAGCTCTCGGGAAGGTGGTTGTTCAATGGATGGTTTGTTCCGGGCAGCCGGGGTGTCGAGAGCTTCATCTACATGAAAAACTTCATTTGCAACCTCATCTGTAGTAAGAATATCAACTTGTAAGGCAACCTCAATTTCAGCACAAACCGAGCAAATTTTAGTGTCAGTATAAACATCACAAGAGTAAACATCATCAAAACCAAACAATGATGGAAAATCATCTGCAAACAAATCAGTACAAGTATCATCAACAGTTTCAGAAAGCAAATCTATTTGAAAAACAGAATGCTCTTCCAAGGGTTGTTGGTTTGATCTTTGAGCTTGCTGCATGACATTCATCAAAGTGGCAAGCTGTCCAATCCGTGTTTGCAAAGTATGGAGAGTAGAATCTATTTGCTGTTGATACTGAAGATTATTTGTAGCCATTTGTCTGACAATATCCTCTAGTGAAGGTTCGGAAGGTGCAGAGCACACAACCTGAAATTCCTTCAGATGCTTATGCGGATCCTCGCCTGCAAAGCCATTAAACCTATGCAACAAATGTGTTAAACCATATTTCAATTCAAAAGGTGCATCAGCCGCAGGATAATCAATACATAAACCATTATAGTTCACATTAGGAATAGCCAACTGCATCAAAGTTCTTTGTTCAGCCATGGTTTCAACAAACACAGAACTACCAATTATGTCTCATACAGGAAGAAAGAAATAGAAAGAAGGAAAACGATTAAAATAAATTTGGAAAAATATAAAAACACGAAATTTAAACTAATTAAGGCAAATACGAATTTTGGGAATTTTTTTGGAATTTTCTGAAACTATGAAAACAGAAAATAAATCGTACAAAATAGAAAAATAACGAATTTGCGATTTTGGGGGCCAAAATCCTTTAGATATCTAAAGGTGTACTATTTGCCGATTTTTTTTCTGATATTTAGGGAAAATTTCGGAGCAAATCGAGACAGTAGCTTCCATAGGATGAAAAACTTATCAATGTATTGTAGCCGGTATTGCAACCCTGAAAATCAACAAACACACCACAAAAAAAACAAGAAAAATCCTAGAAATAACACTATACCTATGACTCTAATATCGGTTAATAACAACAAGAATCCCCGGCATCGGCACCAATTTGATCCGCTGTCGCACACGGGTCAAAAACGAGTATTTTGTAAAATGGTAGTTTAGCGGTAACGTTAACTCGAATATCGTTCTCACAAGGATTCTTGATTATCACTAACCAATAGTAAATTGATTTAGGGGGGTTTACTTTAGTTTGGGATTCGATTATGAAAAACAAAGTAAATAATTGATTATCAAATAAGCTAAAACGGCTAATCTACTGATTTGGGTTCTGACTTATCATTGATTATTATAATTTCAATTTCCTAATCCATTCCTATTCGACTACAAAAATCACTGACAAGCGCTACGAATTTTATGTGATGTAAGTTCCTATGATCCGAATTAAGCAAACGGATTTAAGCCCTCGCGAATTAAGCAAACGCGAATTAATCAAACACGATAACGAATTAAGTAAACGCTAACGTCATTATAGTTAAGGATCATACAATAATCGAATTAAATCAATATACTCTATGAAAATTGAATTAAGCAAACAATAATCACAAAATATAATTGAACGGAATAGAAACTTGATTAAAATTATTATAACCTCAAAGTATGATGGAACCCGTAATCAGCGGATTTTGCCTTGTAATTAGTTCTCCATTACAAACGTACAAAGCTTTTCAAATTATTTTCTAAATAGTGAAAAGTGATGAATAGTACGGCCAAACCTAGGTACTAGAGAAAATCAAACAGTTTACAACCCAACTGGGTCAAAAACATAACTCGGGCCCAAAACTAACGACCCAAAACTAAAATAAAACTAATGCTGCAACTTTAAACGAAATTATGGGAATAATTGACCCCGTATCTGAATTTTACTCCAACACGAAAGTTGTAGCTCTTCCACTTAACTTTCCGACAATTATTAGAACGCCTCAATCGGATTCCCAGAACTCCAGTTATGATCGTTTTCGTGCAGACTGCTAAAGCTGAAAAATAAAGTGCGAAAATGAAATTAAACCAATAATAAACTAAATTAGAAAAACATTATAAAATATAAAAATAATAAAAGCAAACCATAAAAATGCCTAAGTATAAACATAAAGGAATGTGCATCAAAATGCACTGATCAAATTCCACCACACTTGAACTTTTGCACTCCGAACAAAGTAAAATCAAAACTCAAAAGAAACACACAGCAACATTTACTCATTCTGGGTTACAAACTCTTATGCGGTTAAGGTTGCATCAATATGTACTAATCTTGCAAACTAAGGATATCGTAGGATCTCAAATTCGCAATTGTGCGGTCATAAGTATCCTGAACACACAAACCACTTCGAATCATGCTATTATGCCAAAGCCTAATTTAATCATCCTCCTTTTTACTCTTTTTCATTCTGGCGCAATCACATTAAGCCTGTTATCTCCACACACTCATATTAAGGCTACCGGTTAGTGACTCTGATCCTTTTTTGCATAGGGTTCAGGTACCTAAGTGGTATACCCCTTTTATTCCCCAATTGTAGTTGCGGAGGATCAGACCATAATCCTCCCTACCAAGTTCAGCACCAGAAATCATTGAACCAACTAACAAAGAGTCTTATTTTGAACTTTTTCTTTTGAAGGTTCCACAACCGTTGGGTTAAGTGACCGGGTGAGGGTCACCAAACTTAGAAGGTGCATTCCCTTTTTCTTTTCTTTTTTTAAACTTGGATCATTCACTTATTTTCATCGGCCTCCTTACGTAGAGCATGTGTGAGATGGTGCCGACTGCCAAGATAAACTACTCAAGAGCTATTAGAGAATGATAATTTAAGGCTATGTCATAATAAGTATTCAAATTAACTTCCATATGGAGGAGACTTACAGTGTTAAGACGATACCGATCTTGTGAACTTTTCCCAAGTCTCCACAACTAACCACAAATTAATCTATAGCCTAAAACTTTCAAAAATATACTTTTTTTAAGAACTGAAAACAAACAAAAACAAAAATTGAAAGAAAACTAAACGAATAAATGATTCCCTCCCCCAAACTTAAGACATACATTGTCCTCAATGATAGAACATAAATATAAAATAAGAGTGAGAGAAAGGAAAGAACACACCCGAGAAATCAAGGAGGATAACTGATCACATAAGCAGCTTTTCCCAAAGAGAGATCTTCTACATTCTCTTCTTCCAAAGTGGGGCTCTCATGGAGTAGCTTTGGGTAATGCTCATCGCCCTTAAAAAGTGGTTTAGCTCTTTCGCCTTTTATTCCAGGATCAAAGAATGTTCTTCTAAAAGTAAAAGTGTCAAATGGGCACGTGAAGGTGCTCTCATCTTTCACAACATCAAGGAACCAAAGGTAAAGGGGCTGCCTCGCTATTTTTGCTACATCTTCAAGTGAGATCCTATACACACACATGGACGAACTAATATCATAAATGTCATCCAAGGTCCATCCAATTCCTTTCTGCTGCTTCTTCAAAACCTGCAAAAACTTACTTTCTTGATCAAAATAAAGTTTAGAAAAAATTATAACCGGAAGTTTTTCATTCATCTCTAAATAAGCATATTTAAGATTTTTAGAAATTGGTTTCAGCTCTCGGGAAGGTGGTTGTTCAATGGATGGTTTGTTCCGGGCAGCCGGGGTGTCGAGAGTTTCATCTACATGAAAAACTTCATTTGCAACCTCATCTGTAGTAAGAATATCAACTTGTAAGGCAACCTCAATTTCAGCACAAACCGAGCAAATTTTAGTGTCAGTATAAACATCACAAAAGTAAACATCATCAAAACCAAACAATGATGGAAAATCATCTGCAAACAAATCAGTACAAGTATCATCAACAGTTTCAGAAAGCAAATCTATTTGAAAAACAGAATGCTCTTCCAAGGGTTGTTGGTTTGATCCTTGAGCTTGCTGCATGACATTCATCAAAGTGGCAAGCTGTCCAATCCGTGTTTGCAAAGTATGGAGAGTAGAATCTATTTGCTGTTGATACTGAAGATTATTTGTAGCCATTTGTCTGACAATATCCTCTAGTGAAGGTTCGGAAGGTGCAGAGCACACAACCTGAAATTCCTTCAGATGCTTATGCGGATCCTCGCCTGCAAAACCATTAAACCTATGCAACAAATGTGTTAAACCATATTTCAATTCAAAAGGTGCATCAGCCGCAGGATAATCAATACATAAACCATTATAGTTCACATTAGGAATAGCCAACTGCATCAAAGTTCTTTGTTAAGCCATGGTTTCAACAAACACAGAAATACCAATTATGTCTCATACAGGCAGAAAGAAATAGAAAGAAGGAAAACGATTAAAATAAATTTGGAAAAATATAAAAACACAAAATTTAAACTAATTAAGGCAAATACGAATTTTGGGAATTTTTTTGGAATTTTCTGAAACTATGAAAACAGAAAATAAATCGTACAAAATAGAAAAATAACGAATTTGCGATTTTGGGGGCCAAAATCCTTTAGATATCTAAAGGTGTACTATTTGCCGATTTTTTTTCTGATATTTAGGGAAAATTTCGGAGCAAATCGAGACAGTAGCTTCCATAGGATGAAAAACTTATCAATGTATTGTAGCCGGTATTGCAACCCTGAAAATCAACAAACACACCACACAAAAAAAAACAAGAAAAATCCTAGAAATAACACTATACCTATGACTCTAATATCGGTTAATAACAACAAGAATCCCCGGCATCGGCACCAATTTGATCCGCTGTCGCACACGGGTCAAAAACGAGTATTTTGTAAAATGGTAGTTTAGCGGTAACGTTAACTCGAATATCGTTCTCACAAGGATTCTTGATTATCACTAACCAATAGTAAATTGATTTAGGGGGGTTTACTTTAGTTTGGGATTCGATTATGAAAAACAAAGTAAATAATTGATTATCAAATAAGCTAAAACGGCTAATCTACTGATTTGGGTTCTGACTTATCATTGATTATTATAATTTCAATTTCCTAATCCATTCCTATTCGACTACAAAAATCACTGACAAGCGCTACGAATTTTATGTGATGTAAGTTCCATAGGATGAAAAACTTATCAATGTACTGTAGCCGGTATTGCAACCCTGAAAATCAACAAACACACCACAAAAAAAAACAAGAAAAATCCTAGAAATAACACTATACCTATGTGTTGCACCCCAAAATTGGCCCATTTATTTATTTCCCAATTGGCCCTCACCTTACATTCATGTGCATACCTCATCTAGGCCATTCATCCATTACACTCATTCATATCATGGTTACTATTCAGAATTGATAAGAAAATAGCTTCTACAGAAGAAATTCCTGATCAAAAATAAGAGAAGGTTTGAAGTCTGATTATATGGCCTCATTTCCATTGAAGTTCTCCTAAAATCAGGGTTTCATCGTCTCCAAGCCAAAGCTTCGACCTAAAAATACAATCCTCAAGTTCATCAGACTTTCCCAAATTAGGTCTTTGACCAAAGTAACCCTGTTGACTTTTTGGTCAAAATTTAAGTAGGAGGTGATTTTATAGTGTGAGGTGGAATAAGGCTCGTGTGAGGGTGTCCAGTTGATTTTCTTTGGGTGATGGTTGATCGGAAGTGAAATCGGGGATCGGTTAATTAGAAAATTTGTTTGAAGTTGAAAAAGTCAAACAGTTGACTTTTTGGTCAAAATCATGGTCGGTCTCATGATGTTGACTTTTGGTGGATATTAGTCAAAGAAAAGTCAATGAAATAAACAAAAATCAAGTTTTAACTAAAAGTTACCTTTTTTGGAAAAAAATTAGTTAAAATATGATGTTGCCAAAAGAGGAATGTTCTAAGGCATGCGCATGCATTTTGCCAAACATGTGGCGTGCCATTTTGAATGTTATGTTTTAGGCTCTATGAGTCTCCATATGGATCAAGATTGATTCTAAACCACTCTTTGTCATGTCTTCTATCTATTGAGACTAAGATCACTAATTTTGAATATGTGTGGACCAAGATAGAGGCACTTAAAGTTGTGCATTAGTCAAGTCATGTCTTTGCCATAAGTGTCAGGCCTGGTTAGGTCACGCGCGAAACCATTATGCAATGGTATATTATCATCTTCAGGTACAATTTTGGGTGATATACAAGCTCTATCTTAAGGGCCTATGGTTAAAGGAACACACGTGAAAAGAGAGCACCATGAGTCTTTAGCTTTAGCATAAAGTACATGCAAAGAGGTTATCAATACTCCTCTCAACAATACAAAATGCTGCATGCGTAAAAGGGAATTATCCTCTACAAGCATTCCACCATACAACCATCCATGCATCTCACCTATAAAAGAAAAACCTTCACAAAGAAAAGGGACACGCTCCATAATTATTTTTTTCAGTTTCAAATCACCCTTCACTCTCTTTTCTTTTTCCAGTTTCACGCTTTTCTCATTCTCTCACCACTCTCACCTCCCTCTCCCTCATCCTCTCACCAACCACCTCTAACCACCATAGCAACTGATTCCGGCCGCCGTAACCGACTACACTAACCAACTCTGGCCGCCACGCTTCATCACTTCCATCTTCTTTTCTCTTCGCCTTCACTCTGTCCACAACCATCACCACTATGCTATCTTCAAGCACCATAGTCATCATCTCAGGATTCAAATCTGAGTAATCATCATCTCACGTTTCAAATCCAAGGAATCATCATCATCTCAGCTTCGAGGTTATCATAGATCTCCGAGTTTGCTTCTCAAAGACTCCTCCCTCTCCAACTTTTGTATCATCATCATCAACGTCATCATCAAGAGTCATCAGCTGGAAGTGTTCTTTGAAGATCTCCATCCAAAGTTTGAACAAGTAAGTGCTTCGTCTCTCCCTAGTTTGACAGCAACATGAATTTGACTTTAGGTTCAACCTACTTGATTCTTGGACATGAATATTGATTTTATGTGAAGTGTTTGCTATTTACATGCTTGGATCGTATTTTGAGATTCTGTGAGTGTTCTTGAGCGTATTGATGCGTTTAGAGTTCGTTCTAGTGAGATCTTAGAAGGTTAGGGTTTCCGATTTGACTCTGGTTTGGGAGTTAGAGGAAGATCTAGGTGGAATGGAGGTCGGATTTGAACTCAGTGGAAGAAACCGAGTAAGCTGGTGGTGGTTTGGTGATTTTCTGGGCGTTTAGGGCATTAGCTCCGGCGGAGGTACACGAAGAAGATGACTGGAAAACGTTTTCCGGCGAGGGTTCTATTGTCTCGTTTTTTTCAGCTGGCTGATGTGGCATCATACCATAGGCCCATGCATTCAACGTTCTTTGCAGTCTGTTTAATAAAATATGACGTGTCAAGTAGTGATTGGCCCAGATTTTGATTTTTGTCCTATCTCACTTAAATTCAACTTGCCCCATTGATACAAGTTTGTGTCACGTTTTTTAGTCTGAATACCAATAGCATGCATACAAAGTGAAATAAAAAATGAAACAATAATGAATAATGATGAATCTGGGCCACGTTTCCTGTTTGGGCTTAATGCGTTTTAATTTCCACACCTCATGGTAATAGGCCCGTTGTTGCACCCCAAAATTTGCCCTCTTTATTGGAGCTATAAGTTAATAATGACGTTTATTTCGTCATTCTAAAATTGAAGAAAAATAATAAAGAGTTTTCATGGGTTTAAGAAGAAAGGCGTGAAAAATGGCTTAAAACGGTGAAAGTACGGGAAAATTCATAAATACTATTTGAAAGGTGATACGAGTTAAGTTCCCGCGCTGTCCCCATTGTCTCGACAAGATCTACAACTTTTGTGTTCGGCTCGGGAGCCAATTCTTTAAGGAAGGCTTTCAAATTGGCAAATTACTTGAGGTTTCATAGTGAAAAATAGTGCTGAATGTAAGGTCTTGCGCCTCGGAAAATTCATATCTCCTAATCCGCTCGCCGGATTCGCTTGAAAATTTAACTGGAGCTCCGTGGCGTCATTACCAAGATTTCATATGTTCGGACCGAAGGCCAATTATGCATGGAAAATTCCCAGAATTTTAAGGATCGTCGTGTTGTTTCGGTAAAAAGTGTGTTTTCGAGCATGTCGCGCCGAGTTCGAAAATTCATAACTTCTTCGATTTTTATCGTATGAAGTCCATTCCGGCGGAATTCTCTCAGAAATTTCGTTAGCTTCGATTCTTCGTCACACATGCCTGTTCAGATTTTGAGCCGAAGATAAGGTTTTATCGAGTTCTTTGAGCGGTACTCACAAAATTTCGCATAGTCGCGCCAGATGAATCGACGTTTCTCGTCATTCAAACAGGCGTATTTTCTTCATCGCTTATCGGATTGGGGTGATTCTCGCGGCGACGGGTCACAAATTTGGTCATCTTCATAATGGCATTGGTTTCGTTCCGGAATTCAGAGTCGAACCGAGTTTCCTTAAAAAACGAGCCAAGATGAGACGCACCGAGGGCAATTTGGACATTTCGCGTTGACAATATATAAACATTTTGCTCTTCACAAATCAAAAGAGAACTCTCATAATTTTCAATTCACCAAAAGATCAAAAACACTTTCTCTCAATTCTCTCTCAATTCTCTTGGATCAAAACCACAAATCACATAGAACTTTCATCAATATTCATCAATTTTCTTCAAGAATCAAGAACAACATGGATTGAAGATCAAGATTTCAAGTTCGAATCTCTCCTTCCTCTTCTTGATCTTGCGCGCCACTCTCTCTCTCCCTTCGGATTTTGTTTTCGAGTTCGTGTCGCGTTCGTATCGTGTTCGCGTTCGTATCGAGTTCGTGTTCGCACTTCGGTTAGATCTTCATCCGGTAAGCTTCGAATCTTGATTTAAGTGCTTAATTGTTGATCATTATGTGAATTGAAATATAGATCCATATTTTTTTGTTGATTAATGTTGATTGATGATGATTGTTCGGTGAATTTGTATGTTGTTGATCGAATTGGTAGTGTTTATGTGAATTTTGGTCGGATCTAATTTTGTTGCATGTGATTAATGATCATTGTTGATGAATTGTGACATTCGCGCTTCGGATGCGTAATTTTGTTGATGATTGTGTGTGCTTAATTGTTAAAATTCATATAGATGACTTGTGTCGCACTTAAGGTGTTTGTACAAATGCATGTGATAACTTTTTGCTTGATAATTTGCCTTGCTTGATGCTATATGTTGTGTAGCTTGATCACTATCGCATGTGCAAATACTTGTTGCCTTTGTTGCATTCATGTAATTGTTGGTGATGATATTTGAATTGTGGTTTAGCTTGACGCGTCGCACTTTGCTCGATTTGTTGTTATTCGGCCTAATTGACTTGTGGATTCATGACTATCCTTCGCCAAGATGCTTTGTGCCTAATCGTTGAGAGCGATACATTTTTGGCTTGTGCTTAATCATTGAAATCGATATATGTGTGGTTTTGTTGCTTTGGTGCTTAAGGATTGTTCACTTATTGCTAATAGCATGCCTCACATTAATATTTGGTTTACATATCCTCATATGCCATTGATTGTTACCGTGATATCGTGCTTTGTTTCCATGGGTGTTTCATTGTGTTTTGAATGTGTCTTGATGACTTTTCATGATGCTTACAAGTTGGCATTGTTTCAAGTTGAGTGGAATTGGTTCCCAAACATAAAAAATAGCAAAAAGTGATTTTCAAACAGTGAAACCCGGTTCCTAGCTTTGGGGAACCGGTTCCCATCCATCAGAGGCCAAAACGGGAGGCAGAATGCCCTGGAACCCGGGTTCCCAAATGGGGGAACCGGTTCCCCTGTGTGTTTTTTTCCTCTAACTTCAATCTTTCGTATCTTTTTGCTCGTAACTCCGATTTGCGCGTTCTTTATATCGTTGGAAAGCTTGTGAAACGTGCTATCTCATGAGATGATTGATATTGATTGATTGTAGGTTATTCATGTTTGGTTTTCCCCTTTACATTTGTTGTCCACTTTATGTGTGCGTTAATTGTTCATTTTATCTTAGCTTATAATGCAATAACGCAATTCCGATTGCGATGTTTGTTATCTCTAACTTGTGTGCTAGTGTGCAAGGCTTTTGGACGGTCACCGATCGATTCTTATTACTTGAGTGTTCCGCTTTATTTGCGGGACACGTTTCCATCCACTCGTATCGTGTTCTCATCTTGGAGACACGATCTTATCGCTTTATATCTGCTTGTTTGGTTTGCTTGGTCCTCTTGCAGGTGTATCGTGATTATGCTCGACATGCGAGTCGACATTTGTGCGCTTTATGGCTAATCGGTGTGCTGACTATTTGCTTTTGCTTTGCTAGCTCGCTCGCGGGATTCTAGTTTCTTCGCTTTGCTTCGCTTTAGTTTACGGATCATCATCCGTTTGGTATTGATTCCGTTTCATTTTATCTTTTCTTGCACTTTATCGCTTTCTCGCATCATCCTTTAACATGAGAAGTAGGACCTAGACATGCATCTGGCCAAGCCCTCGAAAGAGGCTCTGTTTTTGTTGGTGTGTTTATATTTGTGCTTTGCGGCAGGGAGTCACGGTGTAATAAGTCCTATATGGCACTCCGTTAAGTCCTCATGGAAGGCATGCGGTCAAGGGTTCGTAATCAACCCCCGCCTAGTCTCATCGAGTCTGTTTGGTATGCGCACGCCTCGCGTTGCTTGCTTCCGAACGTGCAAAAGATCTTGTTATCGAGTATGTCAGGAAAAGGGTTCATGTAGCCGGACCCCCGCCTTTCCTATAGCTCATGTCACTCGACGTTGATGCTCGGTGTACGCACGCACCGTTTTCCTTTACGATCCGTGACGGCTTGGTTGCTGAGAGGGGTCCTCCCTCTTGTCTATGGCCCGATCACTTTCACGAGGTCTAATGCTTGGTTGACTTGGGTTGAGCTGCTCCCCTTGGCTATGGCGGGACCGCTTTTCTACCACTCGGTCAGTACCGTTGGTTTGTTTGCTTTACGAGCGGATGCTCGTTTGTGTGATATTCTTGTGTGCTTCCCCTTTTCCCTCGTAGGTTGTTTAGATTAGCTTAGACTTGTACCCTTTGTATGATAACATTAGGTAGCAAGCTTTCTCCCTTAGCTTAGGTCTTCCTCATGCATTCTTTAAAACACAAACCACACTCTTTGATTTTCTTTTCTTAAGAGCTTGTTATTTCCGCTCCATTCCCAGCATAAGTCTCCAAAGGTCGAGCAGCGGAGTGTGAATGTAACTCGTTCACCTAAAAAACACAAAACAAACAAAAATTAGTTAGCCGAGCTACGGTAACTCTGATTCTGCAAAACAGATACGTAGGCAGCGGGGTAGGGCCCGTGCGAGCACAATCCTTTCTTTTCCCTACATTTTGCATTCATTTTAGTCCAGATTAGCATAGTTTGCTTACACACCCATAGATTTAGACACATGCGTGGATACCATCGAGTACGATGGGCGTGAGGGGTGCTAACACCTTCCCCTCGCGTAACCGACTCCCTTACCCTTTTCTCTGGTCGTGAGACCGTTGTTTTGTTTTGTGGTTTGCTGGCATTCCCTTCCTTTTCAGGATAAATATGTTAGTGGCGACTCTGTTAATTTTCGCGGTAGCGACAGCTGGCGACTCTGCTGGGGACGTCTTGACCTGTTGCTGGTCCGGACTCAGCAAGTCGATCCTAGCGCTTGTGTGTTTATCATTGGGTGTTTTTACTGCTTTGCATATTTACCTGTTTGCATTGCATTCTATGTGCGCTTTTACTTTTATGCATCATATTCTGGACTGGCTGGATATCTGTCTGTTGGGTGGGTGTTACAAGAGGTAAAAGGCCCAATACCCAGGCTATGTGTGAACCATAGGAACCCTAGGATAGAGTGGGAGCATGGTTTGTCTCGAGGTGTACGTCTCGGGATGGATTATGTGACCACGAGCAGAGTAGTGGTTTCAAACGGAGGTATTATCTTCACCCGCTTACGCGCTGTGATGATGCTTACCTTCGGGCGGACCGTATACTGCGTTTCATGACCTTACCTTGGCCTAGATTTTACCCGTGAGTGGGGCGGGAATCAATGATTATATAACAGGTACATTGTTGGTGACCGCTGTTCTCGTTCGTGGGTTACCGCTGTTCTCGTTCGTGGGTTACCGCTGTTCTCGTTCGTGGGTTACCGCTGTTCTCGTTCGAATGTATTATTGGTTCCTGTTCGTGGGGTACTATGGTTCTTGTTCGAGTGGTAATTTGTGCTCTATTCCAGTGTGTTATTGACTATGGGCTTTGGTTCCGTGGATTGACATTCTATGTTCCGTGTGGTACCATCTGAGGCCGAATCTTTGGCTTTGCACTATGTGTGTTACCGGCAGCCCAGAATGCCCGGTGGGCGGCAACAAGCCCCACCACTTTGCATCATTGCATATTTACTTTCTAAAAAATGATGTACAAAAAATAACTAGCATACATGTTCCTTCCATTTCCAAGGAGTCATATCTTTAAGCCTCGTGTCGAGCTCTTATATCTTTTGTTATCAAAAAAATCAAAGCACGAGGATTCCTTGGAAATTGAATGAACATGGCATTTCACGCATACCATGCATCTCATACATTTCATGCATAACAGGTGTTCAGGATCGAGGACCTCTTATTCAGATTTGGTATTCTGTCACCAGACTCAGAGACTCGACTTGTTCTTATTGTTTGTTCAAAGATTAGTCATGAAGCAATTTTGTGAGGTGACCAAGAGGAAAGCTCAGTTGGGGTTCTTTTCGAAGACTTGTCTTATGCTCATTCGCTTCCATGCTTGCTTTATTTGCAATTGGTTAAGCTCTGTATTGTGTGGATGTCTACAGATTCTATGCTTGATGACGATGATAATAGGTGTAAGTTCTATTCTGGGGAACCTAGTCGTGATGTTAAGATCTTCAAGTCTTTGAAATTGCTTGGGGCTCCCGCACGAGGGATAAGCAAGACATTGTCTATCTTGAGCATTGCACCATTCGCATTGCTCGAATCCCTAAAGCACTTACAAAATTCTATGTGACTTCGCCAAAATTCTCCGACTCAGAATGTAGCACCTGATAATGCTGTATCTTCCAAGGATGTGGAAGAATTGTTGAGAATCATTAGGAAATCTGATTACAAGGTTGTTGAGCAGTTGGGTCAGACCCAGTCAAAGATTTCCATTTTGCAATTGCTGATGTGTTCAGAAGGTCATAGAGATGCTCTCTTAAGAATTCTGAATGGTGCTTACGTTCCGCATGAAATATCTGTGAATCAGTTAGAGGCGGTAGCCAATAATATCTCCGCTGGGAATGGTTTGGGATTTACGGATCGTGATCTTCCTTCGGAAGGGAGAAACCATAACAAGGCTTTGCACATTTCGATTGAGTGTAAGGGGACGACTTTGTCCCGTGTTTTGGTTGATACTGGGTCTTATTTGAATGTACTTCCCAAGTCGGCCCTCATGCGAATTGACTATGCTGGTGTGGAGTTAAGGCCTAGTGAATTGGTTGTGCGCGCCTTTGACGGTTCAAGGAGGTCTGTGTTCGGAGAGGTAGATCTACCAATCCAAGTGGGTCCTCAGATCTTTACTACAACCTTTTATGTGATGGATATTCAACCTGCTTACTGTTGTTTGTTGGGACGACCGTGGATTCACAAGGCTGGTGCTGTGACATCCACTCTTCATCAGAAGTTGAAGTATCCGGTTGACGGTAAAGTAGTGACAGTTTGTGGTGAAGAAGATTATATCGTGAGTCACTTGTCCTCTTTCCGATATGTGGAGATCGAAGGTGAGATACATGAGACGCCGTTCCAAGCGTTTGAGACTGTGAACGCTGTGAGAACTCCTCCTTATGAGATAACAAAGCCAGAAACGGTCATGTCCTCTTTGAAAGATGCTCAGGTTGTCGTTGAGACTGGAAGGTGGAAGGCTGGGGGCAAGTAATTGATGTGCGTCCCAAATTTGACAAGAATGGTCTTGGTTTCAGTCCTGGAAAGCGTATTGCATCGCCAAAGCCTAATATCCTTAGCCCGATCAAGTTCGTGAGTGGTGGTGTCATTCAAGATGGCCAGGTTAATGCCATTGTCAATGGCGAGGAGGTGGATAGTGACTGTGATCTTGATAGCTGGATTCGTCCAAGTATTCCTGGGGAGATGCCTTGCAACTGGACAATCGAAGATGTCATCCAAGTAACACAAGCTCAGGAGTAAATTCCTTGTTTTTACTTTTCTTATCATGACATAATTCCTACGCTCTGCCCAAGGCGTAGTGAATCATTTGTAGGGCCATGCAGTTCGCATTGTCAAAGTTAATCATGAAATAAAAGGACGTTTTTGCATTCAAATATTTTGCTCCTTGTCTTTCTTTTTAACTTTTTCCTTTAAATGGCAATGTTTTTGCACACACTTGCACATAGCTTAATAAAAATAAAACTAAAATAAAAACATCAATCATGCAGATGTTCCACTACCACGGATTCCATTGGTAACAGTTCCGCTATTGCTTATTATGATTTTGATAATCCGATCTACCAAGCCGAGGAGGAAGCTTATGAAGATTGTGATCTCCCCGATGAGTTGGCCAGATTGTTGAAACAGGAAAAGAAAGCGATTCAGCCGCATCAAGAGGTAATCGAGATGGTAAATGTTGGTACTAAAGAGCAAGTTCGAGAAGTCAAGATAGGGGCTGCGCTTGAGAGTAGTGTGAAGCAGAAGCTTATTGATATGTTGAAAGAGTATGCGGATATCTTTGCTTGGTCCTATGAGGATATGCCAGGTCTTGATACAAATATTGTGGTACACCGTCTACTTCTCAAGGAAGATAGTCCTCCTGTTAAGCAGAAGCTTCGAAGGACTCGCCCAGACATGTCTGAGAAGATTAAGAAAGAGGTTGAGAAACAATTTGGTGCCGGCTTTCTACAAGTGGCGAATTACCCGCCATGGGTTGCGAATATTGTTCCTGTACCTAAGAAGGACGGAAAGGTCAGGATGTGTGTTGACTATAGAGATCTTAATAGGGCGAGTCCAAAGGATGATTTTCCTCTTCCTCACATTGATGTGTTGGTAGATAATACTGCTCCTTTCAAAGTGTTTTCCTTCATGGATGGCTTCTCTGGGTACAATCAGATCAAGATGGCACCAGAAGACATGGAGAAAACAACGTTTATCACACCATGGGGAACTTTCTGCTATAAAGTCATGCCTTTTGGGTTGAAAAACGCAGGGGCAACGTACCAGCGCGCCATGGTGACTCTTTTTCACGACATGATTCACAAAGAGATTGAAGTGTATGTCGACGACATGATTGCAAAGTCTCACACTGAAGAAGAGCACTTGGTTCACTTGCAGAAGTTGTTTGAAAGGCTTCGGGAATTCAGACTGAGGTTGAATCCAAACAAATGCACTTTTGGAGTGCGATCCGGAAAGTTGTTGGGCTTTGTTGTTAGTGGAAAAGGTATTGAGGTCGATCCTGCGAAAATAAAAGCTATACAAGAGATGCCTAAGCCGAGAACAGAAAAAGAGGTTCGTGGTTTCTTAGGGAGATTGAACTACATTGCTAGATTCAT